>NW_028283701.1:0-300000 GCF_059441095.1 Idiotropiscis lumnitzeri
CATTTTGACGTACTGCACGGTGCCCTTTTAACGAATCTGATTGAAAATTGGCTAGAAAAGACTCAAGACATTGATCTTACTCTATCCCTATTTTTGTGACTTTCCTTCGAAGGGCGTGGCTATTACGGTGCCGCAGAGTCTGATTATTCTCCGTGGCAACAAAAGTTCCTGCAAAATGATTCAGATGATCCATCTTCTCGAAATTTTTCACATTTGAGGATATTCAGGCCCTGAAGACGGCTGCCAACTTATTTTTGATCGCAGTGGTAGCGCCACCAACTGGTTAAAACAAATACAAATCATTTTCGTTGATTTTTTTCTCCGGGCAGGTTAACAAAATCTACCTTACATTTGCTCGGATGAGTGTTTAGGCCTTGAGGATGTCACAATACGAAAGTCTTTCGCCTTCTTCAGAGTGTCACATGATGGTGTCTTGTGGCCCGTCTTTATCAGCTGATGTTCCATGAGGGCGTGACTTACCTGTCACAAGAATGAAGGCAAGTCACGCCCCCCGCTGTCCGTTCACTCCGCCAAAATGCTGCTCCAGGTGGTAGAGAGGATGAAGGCTCCCTTGTCTCTGTTCATGGTTTTTATGCCTCGCTTGCAGATCTCAATGGCCTCTCTGATCCAGCGCTGTTGTTTGTTCTCTTCGGTGCGGATGACCCTGCCCTTCTCCCGGTCCATGATGTGGTTTTCCCTTTTGCAGTGGTCAGTGATTGCTGATTTGTAATGTTCATGTTGTGCTTGTTCTTTTACTGCTCTGATTTTTCATTTTTTTGACAGGTAAGTCACACCCTCATGGAACATCAGCTGATAAAGACGGGTCTCAAGACACCATCATGCGACACTCTGAAGTAGGCGAAAGACTCGCCGAAACATGTCAGGTAAAAAATTAACCTAAAACATAATTGTCTGCTTTTAATGAATCAGTCAAATATCAATAATAAGAAGACAAAATGAACCTAATACAAATAAATGAATGCTTAATAACTCCCCTGCACATGCTCCTAAAAATCCAAACCTTCACCTGTAAATAAAACGTCCCGACCTGAAGACATCTTAATGTTATTATTTTGTTATACACACAGTGCCGCCAAGTGGAATCAAAAATTTGTTTTTATTTTAATTGTCACGTACTGCACGGTGCCCTTTTGACGAATCCGACTGAAAATTAGTCAGAAAAGACTCAAGACAATGATCTTACTCTCTGCCGAATTTTGTGACGTTTTGGCAAAAGGCGTGGCTATTAAGGTGCTGAAAAGTCCGATTGTACTCTGTGGCAACAAAAGCTCCGGCAACATGACTCAGATCATCCTATCTTCTCGAAGTTGTACACATTTGAGGATACTTCAGCCCTGAAGACATCTACCAACTTATTTTATATCGTAGTAGTAGCGCCACCAACTGGTAAAAGCTAATACAAGTTATTTTCTTGGATGTTTTTCTCCGTGCAACTCAACAAGGTCGCCCTCATATATGCTCGGATGACTGTTTCGGCCATGAGGATGTCACAATACGAAATTCGTGATTTTTCGTGAAAAGTTGTGGGAGTGGCATTGCACTGTTCGGCAATAAAACAAAGCTGATTATGAGGTTCTAAATATGAACGACAACTCGTAAAACTTTACACACACATCAGGCCGAGCAAATTTATCAATATTTTATACGTTAGTTGTGCAGCTTTTTTGAAATGGCTCGCCATGGCCCTCGAGAAATGTTAAAAAAAAGCAGCTCTGGTTGAGTGTTTCACCTCGCTTTTTGTAAATTTTATGGAGTACAGTGAACCCTCGGTTATCGCGGTTAATGGGGACCGAGACCACCCGCGAAAACTGAAAATCCGCGAAGTAGCGGCGCACCTTCAAAAATGCTTAAAAAAAATATACAATATATATAATAAATATATATATATATATATATATATATATATATATATATATATATATATATATATATATATATATATATACGGGGAGAGAGAGAGTGAAATTCATGTTATAACAAAAAAACCAAATTAATATTAAAACGTATTATTTTTTTATTCCCCAGCCATTCTTTTTGTATTTATTTAATTACTCCGACTTTTACCTGCTGGTACGCCGTCCGGTGTGCCCTGTGAAATGAAAGGTGGCATTCTTTATTTATTTATTCATTTATTCATTCATAACTGACAGCCTCGCGCTCCGCTCGTGCCCGGGCAGAAGAGGTGCTCCAATTTGGCTTAACTGTGACACACGCCCGTCCTCCTCCCCCGGAGCTTCCATTCGGTTAAACTTAGGGGCCGCTTGGCACCGCCCGTGCCCGGGGAAGGTGCTCCTCTTCGGCTTACTGTGACGCGAGCATGCCCTCCTCCTCCGGAGCTTCCATTCGGTTAAACTTAGGGGCCGCTTGGAACCGCCCGTGCCCGGGGAAGGTGCTCCTCTTCGGCTTACTGTGACGCGAGCATGCCCTCCTCCTCCGGAGCTTCCATTCGGTTAAACTTAGGGGCCGCTTGGCACCGCCCGTGCCCGGGGAAGGTGCTCCTCTACGGCTTAACTGCCACGCACGCTGGCCGGAGCTCTGGTACGGTCCGAACCGCGCGAAACGTCGCCACCGATCGTGTCCGGGGGAACGTGCTCTTCTTCGTCCACTCTCCTCTTCGCCCACGCTCTTCTTCGGCGCACGCCGGCCGTCTAACCGCTCCAGCGCCCCGTCGTGCCGCTCGGCGAAACTACAATGCCCCCGAATATTTTTTAGACCCGCGAAGCACTGAACCTGCGAAAGGTGAACCGCGAAGTAGCGAGGGTTCACTGTATGTATAAGACCAAGACCTACAAAAAAGTCTCTTGGAGCAATGAGCTAGGTTTTACAGGAAGTCGGCCATTTTGAATTTACTTAAAAGGGGGCGGGTCACCACAATGGACTTTGTGTAGAAATTATTATTGGGGCCCGAGCAGCGACCGCGGCGAGGTCCCTATTGTTTTTGTAGAAAATATTATTACTTTTATTATTATTATTATTATTATTATTAGGGCCTGAGCAGCGACCGCTGCGAAGTCCCTATTGTTTTTGTAGAAATTATTATTATTATTATTTTTCCGATTGTTCGATCGCATTTTTGACCCCCGAAACATGCACAAAAACTCACCAAACCTGGCAGTCTCATCGGGCATGGCGAAAAATTTGATATTTTAACGTCTAATATGAACAGGAAGTGAGTTATGAATTTTTGAAAGTCCGACTTTTGCCCTTTTTTGCATGTTTACAGGGGTCATTCTTTTGCACCCTGATCCTAAAGGCTTCATCTGATTGCCTTAAAATTCTGTCTGTAGCATCTGAAGACCTGGGACAAACACTGGGGCTAAAATTTTTTGTTTCCGAAATACTATATGACGGGGGCGGGGCATCAAAGTTTTCACTTAAGATTTCCTTCGCCGCAATGGACAAAATGCTTAATAACTCTCCTGCACATGCTGCTAAAAATCCAAAACTTCACATGTACATAAAGAGTCTGTACCTGAAGACATCTATATGTTTATATTCAGTTATACACCTTGCGCCAATCAATATCATTTTTTACATTTTGACGTACTGCACGGTGCCCTTTTAACGAATCTGATTGAAAATTGGCTAGAAAAGACTCAAGACATTGATCTTACTCTATCCCTATTTTTGTGACTTTCCTTCGAAGGGCGTGGCTATTACGGTGCCGCAGAGTCTGATTATTCTCCGTGGCAACAAAAGTTCCTGCAAAATGATTCAGATGATCCATCTTCTCGAAATTTTTCACATTTGAGGATATTCAGGCCCTGAAGACGGCTGCCAACTTATTTTTGATCGCAGTGGTAGCGCCACCAACTGGTTAAAACAAATATAAATTATTTTCGTTGATGTTTTTCTCCGGGCATGTTAACAAAATCTACCTTATATTTGCTCGGATGAGTGTTTAGGCCTTGAGCATGTCACAATACGAAAGTCTTTCGCCTTCTTCAGAGTGTCACATGATGGTGTCTTGTGACCCGCCTTTATCAGCTGATGTTCCATGAGGGCGTGACTTACCTGTCACAAGAATGAAGGCAAGTCACGCCCCCCGCTGTCCGTTCACTCCGCCAAGATGCTGGTCCAGGTGGTAGAGAGGATGAAGGCTCCCTTGTCTCTGTTCATGGTTTTTATGCCTCGCTTGCAGATCTCAATGGCCTCTCTGATCCAGCGCTGTTGTTTGTTCTCTTCTGTGCGGATGACCCTGCCCTTCTCCCGGTCCATGATGTGGTTTTCCCTTTTGCAGTGGTCAGTGATTGCTGATTTGTAATGTTCATGTTGTGCTTGTTCTTTTACTGCTCTGATTTTTTTCATTTTTTTGACAGGTAAGTCACACCCTCATGGAACATCAGCTCAAGACACCATCATGCGACACTCTGAAGTAGGCGAAAGACTCGCCGAAACATGTCAGGTAAAAAATTAACCTAAAACATAATTGTCTGCTTTTAATGAATCAGTCAAATATCAATAATAAGAAGACAAAATGAACCTAATACAAATAAATGAATGCTTAATAACTCCCCTGCACATGCTCCTAAAAATCCAAACCTTCACCTGTAAATAAAACGTCCCGACCTGAAGACATCTTAATGTTATTATTTTGTTATACACACAGTGCCGCCAAGTGGAATCAAAAATTTGTTTTTATTTTAATTGTCACGTACTGCACGGTGCCCTTTCGACGAATCCGACTGAAAATTAGTCAGAAAAGACTCAAGACAATGATCTTACTCTCTGCCGAATTTTGTGACGTTTTGGCAAAAGGCGTGGCTATTACGGTGCTGAAAAGTCCGATTGTACTCTGTGGCAACAAAAGCTCCAGCAACATGACTCAGATGATCCTATCTTCTCGAAGTTGCACACATTTGAGGATACTTCAGCCCTGAAGACATCTACCAACTTATTTTTCATCGTAGTAGTAGCGCCCCCAACTGGTAAAAGCTAATACAAGTTATTTTCTTGGATGTTTTTCTCCGTGCAACTCAACAAGGTCGCCCTCATATATGCTCGGATGACTGTTTCGGCCATGAGGATGTCACAATACGAAATTCGTCCTTTTTCATGAAAAGTTGTGGGAGTGGCATTGCACTGTTCGGCAATAAAACAAAGCTGATTATGAGGTTCTAAATATGAACGACAACTCGTGAAACTTTACACACACATCAGGCCGAGCAAATTTATCAATATTTTATACGTTAGTTGTGCAGCTTTTTTGAAATGGCTCGCCATGGCCCTCGAGAAATGTTCAAAAAAGCAGCCCTGGTTGAGTGTTTCACCTCGCTTTTTGTAAATTTTATGGAGTACAGTGAACCCTCGGTTATCGCGGTTAATGGGGACCGAGACCACCCGCGAAAACTGAAAATCCGCGAAGTAGCGGCGCACCTTCAAAAATGCTTAAAAAAAATATATAATAAATATATAAATATATATATATATATATATATATATATATATATATATATATATATATATATATACGGGGGGAGAGAGAGAGAGAGAGAGTGAAATTCATGTTATAACAAAAAAAACAAATTATTATTAAAACTTATTATTTTTTTATTCCCCAACCATTCTTTTTGTATTTATTTAATTACTCCGACTTTTACCTGCTGGTACGCCGTCCGGTGTGCCCTGTGAAATGAAAGGTGGCATTCTTTATTTATTTATTCATTTATTCATTCATAACTGACAGCCTCGCGCTCCGCTTGTGCCCGGCAGAAGAGGTGCTCCAATTCGGCTTAACTGTGACACACGCCCGCCCTCCTCCCCCGGAGCTTCCATTCGGTTAAACTTAGGGGCCGCTTGGCACCGCCCGTGCCCGGGGAAGGTGCTCCTCTTCGGCTTACTGTGACGCGAGCATGCCCTCCTCCTCCGGAGCTTCCATTCGGTTAAACTTAGGGGCCGCTTGGAACCGCCCGTGCCCGGGGAAGGTGCTCCTCTTCGGCTTACTGTGACGCGAGCATGCCCTCCTCCTCCGGAGCTTCCATTCGGTTAAACTCAGGGGCCGCTTGGAACCGCCCGTGCCCGGGGAAGGTGCTCCTCTACGGCTTAACTGCCACGCACGCCGGCCGGAGCTCTGGTACGGTCCGAACCGCGCGAAACGTCGCCACCGATCGTGTCCGGGAGAACGTGCTCTTCTTCGTCCACTCTCCTCTTCGCCCACGCTCTTCTTCGGCGCACGCCGGCCGTCTAACCGCTCCAGCGCCCCGTCGTGCCGCTCGGCGAAACTACAATGCCCCCGAATATTTTTTAGACCCGCGAAGCACTGAACCCGCGAAAGGTGAACCTCGAAGTAGCGAGGGTTCACTGTATGTATAAGACCAAGACCTACAAAAAAGTCTCTTGGAGCAATGAGCTAGGTTTTACAGGAAGTCGGCCATTTTGAATTTACTTAAAAGGGGGCGGGTCTCCACAATGGACTTTGTGTAGAAATTATTATTGGGGCCCGAGCAGCGACCGCGGCGAGGTCCCTATTGTTTTTGTAGAAAATATTATTACTTTTATTATTATTATTATTATTATTATTATTATTATTAGGGCCTGAGCAGCGACCGCTGCGAAGTCCCTATTGTTTTTGTAGAAATTATTATTATTATTATTTTTCCGATTGTTCGATCGCATTTTTGACCCCCGAAACATGCACAAAAACTCACCAAACTTGGCAGTCTCATCGGGCATGGCGAAAAATTTGATATTTTTTAACGTCTAATATGAACAGGAAGTGAGTTATGAATTTTTGAAAGTCCGACTTTTGCCCTTTTTTGCATGTTTACAGGGGTCATTCTTTTGCACCCTGATCCTAAAGGCTTCATCTGATTGCCTTAAAGTTCTGTCTGGAGCATCTTAAGACCTGGGACAAACACTGGGGCTAAAATTTTTTGTTTCCGAAATACTATATGACGGGGGCGGGGCTTCAAAGTTTTCACTTAAGATTTCCTTCGCCGCAATGGACAAAATGCTTAATAACTCTCCTGCCCGTGCTGCTAAAAATCCAAAACTTCACATGTACATAAAGAGTCGGTACCTGAAGACATCTATATGTTTATATTCAGTTATACACCTTGCGCCAATCAATATAAATGTTTACATTTTGACGTACTGCACGGTGCCCTTTTAACGAATCCGACTGAAAATTGGCTAGAAAAGACTCAAGACATTGATCTTACTCTATCCCTATTTTTATGACTTTCCTTCAAAGGGCGTGGCTATTACGGTGCCGCAGAGTCTGATTATTCTCCGTGGCAACAAAAGTTCCTGCAAAATGATTCAGATGATCCATCTTCTGGAAATCTTTCACATTTGAGGATATTCAGGCCCTGAAGACGGCTGCCAACTTATTTTTGATCGCAGTGGTAGCGCCACCAACTGGTTAAAACAAATACAAATTATTTTCGTTGATGTTTTTCTCCGGGCAGGTTAACAAAATCTACCTTATATTTGCTCGGATGAGTGTTTAGGCCTTGAGCATGTCACAATACGAAAGTCTTTCGCCTTCTTCAGAGTGTCACATGATGGTGTCTTGTGACCCGTCTTTATCAGCTGATGTTCCATGAGGGCGTGACTTACCTGTCACAAGAATGAAGGCAAGTCACGCCCCCCGCTGTCCGTTCACTCCGCCAAGATGCTGGTCCAGGTGGTAGAGAGGATGAAGGCTCCCTTGTCTCTGTTCATGGTTTTTATGCCTCGCTTGCAGATCTCAATGGCCTCTCTGATCCAGCGCTGTTGTTTGTTCTCTTCTGTGCGGATGACCCTGCCCTTCTCCCGGTCCATGATGTGGTTTTCCCTTTTGCAGTGGTCAGTGATTGCTGATTTGTAATGTTCATGTTGTGCTTGTTCTTTTACTGCTCTGATTTTTTCATTTTTTTGACAGGTAAGTCACACCCTCATGGAACATCAGCTCAAGACACCATCATGCGACACTCTGAAGAAGGCGAAAGACTCGCCGAAACATGTAAGGTAAAAAATTAACCTAAAACATAATTGTCTGCTTTTAATGAATCAGTCAAATATCAATAATAAGAAGACAAAATGAACCTAATACAAATAAATGAATGCTTAATAACTCCCCTGCACATGCTCCTAAAAATCCAAACCTTCACCTGTAAATAAAACGTCCCGACCTGAAGACATCTTAATGTTATTATTTTGTTATACACACAGTGCCGCCAAGTGGAATCAAAAATTTGTTTTTATTTTAATTTTCACGTACTGCATGGTGCCCTTTTGACGAATCCGACTGAAAATTAGTCAGAAAAGACTTAAGACAATGATCTTACTCTCTGCCGAATTTTGTGACGTTTTGGCAAAAGGCGTGGCTATTAAGGTGCTGAAAAGTCCGATTGTACTCTGTGGCAACAAAAGCTCCGGCAACATGACTCAGATGATCCTATCTTCTCGAAGTTGTACACATTTGAGGATACTTCAGCCCTGAAGACATCTACCAACTTATTTTACATCGTAGTAGTAGCGCCACCAACTGGTAAAAGCTAATACAAGTTATTTTCTTGGATGTTTTTCTCCGTGCAACTCAACAAGGTCGCCCTCATATATGCTCGGATGACTGTTTCGGCCATGAGGATGTCACAATACGAAATTCGTGATTTTTCGTGAAAAGTTGTGGGAGTGGCATTGCACTGTTCAGCAATAAAACAAAGCTGATTATGAGGTTCTAAATATGAACGACAACTCGTAAAACTTTACACACACATCAGGCCGAGCAAATTTATCAATATTTTATACGTTAGTTGTGCAGCTTTTTTGAAATGGCTCGCCATGGCCCTCGAGAAATGTTAAAAAAAAAGCAGCTCTGGTTGAGTGTTTCACCTCGCTTTTTGTAAATTTTATGGAGTACAGTGAACCCTCGGTTATCGCGGTTAATGGGGACCGAGACCACCCGCGAAAACTGAAAATCCGCGAAGTAGCGGCGCACCTTCAAAAATGCTTAAAAAAAATATACAATATATATAATAAATATATAAATATATATATATATATATATATATATATATATATATATATATATATATATACGGGGAGAGAGAGAGTGAAATTCATGTTATAACAAAAAAAACAAATTATTATTAAAACGTATTATTTTTTTATTCCCCAGCCATTCTTTTTGTATTTATTTAATTACTCCGACTTTTACCTGCTGGTACGCCGTCCGGTGTGCCCTGTGAAATGAAAGGTGGCATTCTTTATTTATTTATTCATTTATACATTCATAACTGACAGCCTCGCGCTCCGCTCGTGCCCGGGCAGAAGAGGTGCTCCAATTTGGCTTAACTGTGACACACGCCCGTCCTCCTCCCCCGGAGCTTCCATTCGGTTAAACTTAGGGGCCGCTTGGCACCGCCCGTGCCCGGGGAAGGTGCTCCTCTTCGGCTTACTGTGACGCGAGCATGCCCTCCTCCTCCGGAGCTTCCATTCGGTTAAACTTAGGGGCCGCTTGGAACCGCCCGTGCCCGGGGAAGGTGCTCCTCTTCGGCTTACTGTGACGCGAGCATGCCCTCCTCCTCCGGAGCTTTCATTCGGTTAAACTTAGGGGCCGCTTGGCACTGCCCGTGCCCGGGGAAGGTGCTCCTCTACGGCTTAACTGCCACGCACGCTGGCCGGAGCTCTGGTACGGTCCGAACCGCGCGAAACGTCGCCACCGATCGTGTCCGGGGGAACGTGCTCTTCTTCGTCCACTCTCCTCTTCGCCCACGCTCTTCTTCGGCGCACGCCGGCCGTCTAACCGCTCCAGCGCCCCGTCGTGCCGCTCGGCGAAACTACAATGCGCCCGAATATTTTTTAGACCCGCGAAGCACTGAACCCGCGAAAGGTGAACCGCGAAGTAGCGAGGGTTCACTGTATGTATAAGACCAAGACCTACAAAAAAGTCTCTTGGAGCAATGAGCTAGGTTTTACAGGAAGTCGGCCATTTTGAATTTACTTAAAAGGGGGCGGGTCACCACAATGGACTTTGTGTAGAAATTATTATTGGGGCCCGAGCAGCGACCGCGGCGAGGTCCCTATTGTTTTTGTAGAAAATATTATTACTTTTATTATTATTATTATTATTATTATTAGGGCCTGAGCAGCGACCGCTGCGAAGTCCCTATTGTTTTTGTTGAAATTATTATTATTATTATTTTTCCGATTGTTCGATCGCATTTTTGACCCCTGAAACATGCACAAAAAGTCACCAAACTTGGCAGTCTCATCGGGCATGGCGAAAAATTTGATATTTTAACGTCTAATATGAACAGGAAGTGAGTTATGAATTTTTGAAAGTCCGACTTTTGCCCTTTTTTGCATGTTTACAGGGGTCATTCTTTTGCACCCTGATCCTAAAGGCTTCATCTGATTGCCTTAAAATTCTGTCTGTAGCATCTGAAGACCTGGCACAAACACTGGGGCTAAAATTTTTTGTTTCCGAAATACTATATGACGGGGGCGGGGCATCAAAGTTTTCACTTAAGATTTCCTTCGCCGCAATGGACAAAATGCTTAATAACTCTCCTGCACATGCTGCTAAAAATCCAAAACTTCACATGTACATAAAGAGTCTGTACCTGAAGACATCTATATGTTTATATTCAGTTATACACCTTGCGCCAATCAATATCATTTTTTACATTTTGACGTACTGCACGGTGCCCTTTTAACGAATCTGATTGAAAATTGGCTAGAAAAGACTCAAGACATTGATCTTACTCTATCCCTATTTTTGTGACTTTCCTTCGAAGGGCGTGGCTATTACGGTGCCGCAGAGTCTGATTATTCTCCGTGGCAACAAAAGTTCCTGCAAAATGATTCAGATGATCCATCTTCTCGAAATTTTTCACATTTGAGGATATTCAGGCCCTGAAGACGGCTGCCAACTTATTTTTGATCGCAGTGGTAGCGCCACCAACTGGTTAAAACAAATACAAATCATTTTCGTTGATTTTTTTCTCCGGGCAGGTTAACAAAATCTACCTTACATTTGCTCGGATGAGTGTTTAGGCCTTGAGGATGTCACAATACGAAAGTCTTTCGCCTTCTTCAGAGTGTCACATGATGGTGTCTTGTGGCCCGTCTTTATCAGCTGATGTTCCATGAGGGCGTGACTTACCTGTCACAAGAATGAAGGCAAGTCACGCCCCCGCTGTCCGTTCACTCCGCCAAAATGCTGCTCCAGGTGGTAGAGAGGATGAAGGCTCCCTTGTCTCTGTTCATGGTTTTTATGCCTCGCTTGCAGATCTCAATGGCCTCTCTGATCCAGCGCTGTTGTTTGTTCTCTTCGGTGCGGATGACCCTGCCCTTCTCCCGGTCCATGATGTGGTTTTCCCTTTTGCAGTGGTCAGTGATTGCTGATTTGTAATGTTCATGTTGTGCTTGTTCTTTTACTGCTCTGATTTTTCATTTTTTTGACAGGTAAGTCACACCCTCATGGAACATCAGCTGATAAAGACGGGTCTCAAGACACCATCATGCGACACTCTGAAGAAGGCGAAAGACTCGCCGAAACATGTCAGGTAAAAAATTAACCTAAAACATAATTGTCTGCTTTTAATGAATCAGTCAAATATCAATAATAAGAAGACAAAATGAACCTAATACAAATAAATGAATGCTTAATAACTCCCCTGCACATGCTCCTAAAAATCCAAACCTTCACCTGTAAATAAAACGTCCCGACCTGAAGACATCTTAATGTTATTATTTTGTTATACACACAGTGCCGCCAAGTGGAATCAAAAATTTGTTTTTATTTTAATTTTCACGTACTGCACGGTGCCCTTTTGACGAATCCGACTGAAAATTAGTCAGAAAAGACTCAAGACAATGATCTTACTCTCTGCCGAATTTTGTGACGTTTTGGCAAAAGGCGTGGCTATTAAGGTGCTGAAAAGTCCGATTGTACTCTGTGGCAACAAAAGCTCCGGCAACATGACTCAGATCATCCTATCTTCTCGAAGTTGTACACATTTGAGGATACTTCAGCCCTGAAGACATCTACCAACTTATTTTATATCGTAGTAGTAGCGCCACCAACTGGTAAAAGCTAATACAAGTTATTTTCTTGGATGTTTTTCTCCGTGCAACTCAACAAGGTCGCCCTCATATATGCTCGGATGACTGTTTCGGCCATGAGGATGTCACAATACGAAATTCGTGATTTTTCGTGAAAAGTTGTGGGAGTGGCATTGCACTGTTCGGCAATAAAACAAAGCTGATTATGAGGTTCTAAATATGAACGACAACTCGTAAAACTTTACACACACATCAGGCCGAGCAAATTTATCAATATTTTATACGTTAGTTGTGCAGCTTTTTTGAAATGGCTCGCCATGGCCCTCGAGAAATGTTAAAAAAAAGCAGCTCTGGTTGAGTGTTTCACCTCGCTTTTTGTAAATTTTATGGAGTACAGTGAACCCTCGGTTATCGCGGTTAATGGGGACCGAGACCACCCGCGAAAACTGAAAATCCGCGAAGTAGCGGCGCACCTTCAAAAATGCTTAAAAAAAATATACAATATATATAATAATATATATATATATATATATATATATATATATATATATATATATATATATATATATATACGGGGAGAGAGAGAGTGAAATTCATGTTATAACAAAAAAACCAAATTATTATTAAAACGTATTATTTTTTTATTCCCCAGCCATTCTTTTTGTATTTATTTAATTACTCCGACTTTTACCTGCTGGTACGCCGTCCGGTGTGCCCTGTGAAATGAAAGGTGGCATTCTTTATTTATTTATTCATTTATTCATTCATAACTGACAGCCTCGCGCTCCGCTCGTGCCCGGGCAGAAGAGGTGCTCCAATTTGGCTTAACTGTGACACACGCCCGTCCTCCTCCCCCGGAGCTTCCATTCGGTTAAACTTAGGGGCCGCTTGGCACCGCCCGTGCCCGGGGAAGGTGCTCCTCTTCGGCTTACTGTGACGCGAGCATGCCCTCCTCCTCCGGAGCTTCCATTCGGTTAAACTTAGGGGCCGCTTGGAACCGCCCGTGCCCGGGGAAGGTGCTCCTCTTCGGCTTACTGTGACGCGAGCATGCCCTCCTCCTCCGGAGCTTCCATTCGGTTAAACTTAGGGGCCGCTTGGCACTGCCCGTGCCCGGGGAAGGTGCTCCTCTACGGCTTAACTGCCACGCACGCTGGCCGGAGCTCTGGTACGGTCCGAACCGCGCGAAACGTCGCCACCGATCGTGTCCGGGGGAACGTGCTCTTCTTCGTCCACTCTCCTCTTCGCCCACGCTCTTCTTCGGCGCACGCCGGCCGTCTAACCGCTCCAGCGCCCCGTCGTGCCGCTCGGCGAAACTACAATGCCCCCGAATATTTTTTAGACCCGCGAAGCACTGAACCCGCGAAAGGTGAACCGCGAAGTAGCGAGGGTTCACTGTATGTATAAGACCAAGACCTAAAAAAAAGTCTCTTGGAGCAATGAGCTAGGTTTTACAGGAAGTCGGCCATTTTGAATTTACTGAAAAGGGGGCGGGTCACCACAATGGACTTTGTGTAGAAATTATTATTGGGGCCCGAGCAGCGACCGCGGCGAGGTCCCTATTGTTTTTGTAGAAGATATTATTACTTTTATTATTATTATTATTATTATTATTAGGGTCTGAGCAGCGACCGCTGCGAAGTCCCTATTGTTTTTGTAGAAATTATTATTATTATTATTTTTCCGATTGTTCGATCGCATTTTTGACCCCCGAAACATGCACAAAAACTCACCAAACTTGGCAGTCTCATCGGGCATGGCGAAAAATTTGATATTTTAACGTCTAATATGAACAGGAAGTGAGTTATGAATTTTTGAAAGTCCGACTTTTGCCCTTTTTTGCATGTTTACAGGGGTCATTCTTTTGCACCCTGATCCTAAAGGCTTCATCTGATTGCCTTAAAATTCTGTCTGTAGCATCTGAAGACCTGGCACAAACACTGGGGCTAAAATTTTTTGTTTCCGAAATACTATATGACGGGGGCGGGGCATCAAAGTTTTCACTTAAGATTTCCTTCGCCGCAATGGACAAAATGCTTAATAACTCTCCTGCACATGCTGCTAAAAATCCAAAACTTCACATGTACATAAAGAGTCTGTACCTGAAGACATCTATATGTTTATATTCAGTTATACACCTTGCGCCAATCAATATCATTTTTTACATTTTGACGTACTGCACGGTGCCCTTTTAACGAATCTGATTGAAAATTGGCTAGAAAAGACTCAAGACATTGATCTTACTCTATCCCTATTTTTGTGACTTTCCTTCGAAGGGCGTGGCTATTACGGTGCCGCAGAGTCTGATTATTCTCCGTGGCAACAAAAGTTCCTGCAAAATGATTCAGATGATCCATCTTCTCGAAATTTTTCACATTTGAGGATATTCAGGCCCTGAAGACGGCTGCCAACTTATTTTTGATCGCAGTGGTAGCGCCACCAACTGGTTAAAACAAATACAAATCATTTTCGTTGATTTTTTTCTCCGGGCAGGTTAACAAAATCTACCTTACATTTGCTCGGATGAGTGTTTAGGCCTTGAGGATGTCACAATACGAAAGTCTTTCGCCTTCTTCAGAGTGTCACATGATGGTGTCTTGTGGCCCGTCTTTATCAGCTGATGTTCCATGAGGGCGTGACTTACCTGTCACAAGAATGAAGGCAAGTCACGCCCCCCGCTGTCCGTTCACTCCGCCAAAATGCTGCTCCAGGTGGTAGAGAGGATGAAGGCTCCCTTGTCTCTGTTCATGGTTTTTATGCCTCGCTTGCAGATCTCAATGGCCTCTCTGATCCAGCGCTGTTGTTTGTTCTCTTCGGTGCGGATGACCCTGCCCTTCTCCCGGTCCATGATGTGGTTTTCCCTTTTGCAGTGGTCAGTGATTGCTGATTTGTAATGTTCATGTTGTGCTTGTTCTTTTACTGCTCTGATTTTTCATTTTTTTGACAGGTAAGTCACACCCTCATGGAACATCAGCTGATAAAGACGGGTCTCAAGACACCATCATGCGACACTCTGAAGAAGGCGAAAGACTCGCCGAAACATGTCAGGTAAAAAATTAACCTAAAACATAATTGTCTGCTTTTAATGAATCAGTCAAATATCAATAATAAGAAGACAAAATGAACCTAATACAAATAAATGAATGCTTAATAACTCCCCTGCACATGCTCCTAAAAATCCAAACCTTCACCTGTAAATAAAACGTCCCGACCTGAAGACATCTTAATGTTATTATTTTGTTATACACACAGTGCCGCCAAGTGGAATCAAAAATTTGTTTTTATTTTAATTTTCACGTACTGCACGGTGCCCTTTTGACGAATCCGACTGAAAATTAGTCAGAAAAGACTCAAGACAATGACCTTACTCTCTGCCGAATTTTGTGACGTTTTGGCAAAAGGCGTGGCTATTAAGGTGCTGAAAAGTCCGATTGTACTCTGTGGCAACAAAAGCTCCGGCAACATGACTCAGATCATCCTATCTTCTCGAAGTTGTACACATTTGAGGATACTTCAGCCCTGAAGACATCTACCAACTTATTTTATATCGTAGTAGTAGCGCCACCAACTGGTAAAAGCTAATACAAGTTATTTTCTTGGATGTTTTTCTCCGTGCAACTCAACAAGGTCACCCTCATATATGCTCGGATGACTGTTTCGGCCATGAGGATGTCACAATACGAAATTCGTGATTTTTCGTGAAAAGTTGTGGGAGTGGCATTGCACTGTTCGGCAATAAAACAAAGCTGATTATGAGGTTCTAAATATGAACGACAACTCGTAAAACTTTACACACACATCAGGCCGATCAAATTTATCAATATTTTATACGTTAGTTGTGCAGCTTTTTTGAAATGGCTCGCCATGGCCCTCGAGAAATGTTAAAAAAAAGCAGCTCTGGTTGAGTGTTTCACCTCGCTTTTTGTAAATTTTATGGAGTACAGTGAACCCTCGGTTATCGCGGTTAATGGGGACCGAGACCACCCGCGAAAACTGAAAATCCGCGAAGTAGCGGCGCACCTTCAAAAATGCTTAAAAAAAATATACAATATATATAATAAATATATATATATATATATATATATATATATATATACGGGGAGAGAGAGAGTGAAATTCATGTTATAACAAAAAAACCAAATTATTATTAAAACGTATTATTTTTTTATTCCCCAGCCATTCTTTTTGTATTTATTTAATTACTCCGACTTTTACCTGCTGGTACGCCGTCCGGTGTGCCCTGTGAAATGAAAGGTGGCATTCTTTATTTATTTATTCATTTATTCATTCATAACTGACAGCCTCGCGCTCCGCTCGTGCCCGGGCAGAAGAGGTGCTCCAATTTGGCTTAACTGTGACACACGCCCGTCCTCCTCCGTCCGGAGCTTCCATTCGGTTAAACTTAGGGGCCGCTTGGCACCGCCCATGCCCGGGGAAGGTGCTCCTCTTCGGCTTACTGTGACGCGAGCATGCCCTCCTCCTCCGGAGCTTCCATTCGGTTAAACTTAGGGGCCGCTTGGAACCGCCCGTGCCCGGGGAAGGTGCTCCTCTTCGGCTTACTGTGACGCGAGCATGCCCTCCTCCTCCGGAGCTTCCATTCGGTTAAACTTAGGGGCCGCTTGGCACCGCCCGTGCCCGGGGAAGGTGCTCCTCTACGGCTTAACTGCCACGCACGCTGGCCGGAGCTCTGGTACGGTCCGAACCGCGCGAAACGTCGCCACAGATCGTGTCCGGGGGAACGTGCTCTTCTTCGTCCACTCTCCTCTTCGCCCGCGCTCTTCTTCGGCGCACGCCGGCCGTCTAACCGCTCCAGCGCCCCGTCGTGCCGCTCGGCGAAACTACAATGCCCCCGAATATTTTTTAGACCCGCGAAGCACTGAACCTGCGAAAGGTGAACCGCGAAGTAGCGAGGGTTCACTGTATGTATAAGACCAAGACCTACAAAAAAGTCTCTTGGAGCAATGAGCTAGGTTTTACAGGAAGTCGGCCATTTTGAATTTACTTAAAAGGGGGCGGGTCACCACAATGGACTTTGTGTAGAAATTATTATTGGGGCCCGAGCAGCGACCGCGGCGAGGTCCCTATTGTTTTTGTAGAAAATATTATTACTTTTATTATTATTATTATTATTATTATTAGGGCCTGAGCAGCGACCGCTGCGAAGTCCCTATTGTTTTTGTAGAAATTATTATTATTATTTTTCCGATTGTTCGATCGCATTTTTGACCCCCGAAACATGCACAAAAACTCACCAAACCTGGCAGTCTCATCGGGCATGGCGAAAAATTTGATATTTTAACGTCTAATATGAACAGGAAGTGAGTTATGAATTTTTGAAAGTCCGACTTTTGCCCTTTTTTGCATGTTTACAGGGGTCATTCTTTTGCACCCTGATCCTAAAGGCTTCATCTGATTGCCTTAAAATTCTGTCTGTAGCATCTGAAGACCTGGGACAAACACTGGGGCTAAAATTTTTTGTTTCCGAAATACTATATGACGGGGGCGGGGCATCAAAGTTTTCACTTAAGATTTCCTTCGCCGCAATGGACAAAATGCTTAATAACTCTCCTGCACATGCTGCTAAAAATCCAAAACTTCACATGTACATAAAGAGTCTGTACCTGAAGACATCTATATGTTTATATTCAGTTATACACCTTGCGCCAATCAATATCATTTTTTACATTTTGACGTACTGCACGGTGCCCTTGTAACGAATCTGATTGAAAATTGGCTAGAAAAGACTCAAGACATTGATCTTACTCTATCCCTATTTTTGTGACTTTCCTTCGAAGGGCGTGGCTATTACGGTGCCGCAGAGTCTGATTATTCTCCGTGGCAACAAAAGTTCCTGCAAAATGATTCAGATGATCCATCTTCTCGAAATTTTTCACATTTGAGGATATTCAGGCCCTGAAGACGGCTGCCAACTTATTTTTGATCGCAGTGGTAGCGCCACCAACTGGTTAAAACAAATATAAATTATTTTCGTTGATGTTTTTCTCCGGGCATGTTAACAAAATCTACCTTATATTTGCTCGGATGAGTGTTTAGGCCTTGAGCATGTCACAATACGAAAGTCTTTCGCCTTCTTCAGAGTGTCACATGATGGTGTCTTGTGACCCGCCTTTATCAGCTGATGTTCCATGAGGGCGTGACTTACCTGTCACAAGAATGAAGGCAAGTCACGCCCCCCGCTGTCCGTTCACTCCGCCAAGATGCTGGTCCAGGTGGTAGAGAGGATGAAGGCTCCCTTGTCTCTGTTCATGGTTTTTATGCCTCGCTTGCAGATCTCAATGGCCTCTCTGATCCAGCGCTGTTGTTTGTTCTCTTCTGTGCGGATGACCCTGCCCTTCTCCCGGTCCATGATGTGGTTTTCCCTTTTGCAGTGGTCAGTGATTGCTGATTTGTAATGTTCATGTTGTGCTTGTTCTTTTACTGCTCTGATTTTTCATTTTTTTGACAGGTAAGTCACACCCTCATGGAACATCAGCTGATAAAGACGGGTCTCAAGACAACATCATGCGACACTCTGAAGAAGGCGAAAGACTCGCCGAAACATGTCAGGTAAAAAATTAACCTAAAACATAATTGTCTGCTTTTAATGAATCAGTCAAATATCAATAATAAGAAGACAAAATGAACCTAATACAAATAAATGAATGCTTAATAACTCCCCTGCACATGCTCCTAAAAATCCAAACCTTCACCTGTAAATAAAACGTCCCGACCTGAAGACATCTTAATGTTATTATTTTGTTATACACACAGTGCCGCCAAGTGGAATCAAAAATTTGTTTTTATTTTAATTTTCACGTACTGCACGGTGCCCTTTTGACGAATCCGACTGAAAATTAGTCAGAAAAGACTCAAGACAATGATCTTACTCTCTGCCGAATTTTGTGACGTTTTGGCAAAAGGCGTGGCTATTAAGGTGCTGAAAAGTCCGATTGTACTCTGTGGCAACAAAAGCTCCGGCAACATGACTCAGATCATCCTATCTTCTCGAAGTTGTACACATTTGAGGATACTTCAGCCCTGAAGACATCTACCAACTTATTTTATATCGTAGTAGTAGCGCCACCAACTGGTAAAAGCTAATACAAGTTATTTTCTTGGATGTTTTTCTCCGTGCAACTCAACAAGGTCGCCCTCATATATGCTCGGATGACTGTTTCGGCCATGAGGATGTCACAATACGAAATTCGTGATTTTTCGTGAAAAGTTGTGGGAGTGGCATTGCACTGTTCGGCAATAAAACAAAGCTGATTATGAGGTTCTAAATATGAACGACAACTCGTAAAACTTTACACACACATCAGGCCGAGCAAATTTATCAATATTTTATACGTTAGTTGTGCAGCTTTTTTGAAATGGCTCGCCATGGCCCTCGAGAAATGTTAAAAAAAAGCAGCTCTGGTTGAGTGTTTCACCTCGCTTTTTGTAAATTTTATGGAGTACAGTGAACCCTCGGTTATCGCGGTTAATGGGGACCGAGACCACCCGCGAAAACTGAAAATCCGCGAAGTAGCGGCGCACCTTCAAAAATGCTTAAAAAAAATATATAATAAATATATAAATATATATATATATATATATATATATATATATATATATATATATATATACGGGGGGAGAGAGAGAGAGAGAGAGTGAAATTCATGTTATAACAAAAAAAACAAATTATTATTAAAACGTATTATTTTTTTATTCCCCAGCCATTCTTTTTGTATTTATTTAATTACTCCGACTTTTACCTGCTGGTACGCCGTCCGGTGTGCCCTGTGAAATGAAAGGTGGCATTCTTTATTTATTTATTCATTTATTCATTCATAACTGACAGCCTCGCGCTCCGCTCGTGCCCGGGCAGAAGAGGTGCTCCAATTTGGCTTAACTGTGACACACGCCCGTCCTCCTCCGTCCGGAGCTTCCATTCGGTTAAACTTAGGGGCCGCTTGGCACCGCCCGTGCCCGGGGTAGGTGCTCCTCTTCGGCTTACTGTGACGCGAGCATGCCCTCCTCCTCCGGAGCTTCCATTCGGTTAAACTTAGGGGCCGCTTGGAACCGCCCGTGCCCGGGGAAGGTGCTCCTCTTCGGCTTACTGTGACGCGAGCATGCCCTCCTCCTCCGGAGCTTCCATTCGGTTAAACTTAGGGGCCGCTTGGCACCGCCCGTGCCCGGGGAAGATGCTCCTCTACGGCTTAACTGCCACGCACGCTGGCCGGAGCTCTGGTACGGTCCGAACCGCGCGAAACGTCGCCACCGATCGTGTCCGGGGGAACGTGCTCTTCTTCGTCCACTCTCCTCTTCGCCCACGCTCTTCTTCGGCGCACGCCGGCCGTCTAACCGCTCCAGCGCCCCGTCGTGCCGCTCGGCGAAACTACAATGCCCCTGAATATTTTTTAGACCCGCGAAGCACTGAACCTGCGAAAGGTGAACCGCGAAGTAGCGAGGGTTCACTGTATGTATAAGACCAAGACCTACAAAAAAGTCTCTTGGAGCAATGAGCTAGGTTTTACAGGAAGTCGGCCATTTTGAATTTACTTAAAAGGGGGCGGGTCACCACAATGGACTTTGTGTAGAAATTATTATTGGGGCCCGAGCAGCGACCGCGGCGAGGTCCCTATTGTTTTTGGAGAAAATATTATTAATTTTATTATTATTATTATTATTATTATTAGGGCCTGAGCAGCGACCGCTGCGAAGTCCCTATTGTTTTTGTAGAAATTATTATTATTATTTTTCCGATTGTTCGATCGCATTTTTGACCCCCGAAACATGCACAAAAACTCACCAAACTTGGCAGTCTCATCGGGCATGGCGAAAAATTTGATATTTTAACGTCTAATATGAACAGGAAGTGAGTTATGAATTTTTGAAAGTCCGACTTTTGCCCTTTTTTGCATGTTTACAGGGGTCATTCTTTTGCACCCTGATCCTAAAGGCTTCATCTGATTGCCTTAAAATTCTGTCTGTAGCATCTGAAGACCTGGCACAAACACTGGGGCTAAAATTTTTTGTTTCCGAAATACTATATGACGGGGGCGGGGCATCAAAGTTTTCACTTAAGATTTCCTTCGCCGCAATGGACAAAATGCTTAATAACTCTCCTGCACATGCTGCTAAAAATCCAAAACTTCACATGTACATAAAGAGTCTGTACCTGAAGACATCTATATGTTTATATTCAGTTATACACCTTGCGCCAATCAATATCATTTTTTACATTTTGACGTACTGCACGGTGCCCTTTTAACGAATCTGATTGAAAATTGGCTAGAAAAGACTCAAGACATTGATCTTACTCTATCCCTATTTTTGTGACTTTCCTTCGAAGGGCGTGGCTATTACGGTGCCGCAGAGTCTGATTATTCTCCGTGGCAACAAAAGTTCCTGCAAAATGATTCAGATGATCCATCTTCTCGAAATTTTTCACATTTGAGGATATTCAGGCCCTGAAGACGGCTGCCAACTTATTTTTGATCGCAGTGGTAGCGCCACCAACTGGTTAAAACAAATACAAATTATTTTCGTTGATTTTTTTCTCCGGGCAGGTTAACAAAATCTACCTTACATTTGCTCGGATGAGTGTTTAGGCCTTGAGGATGTCACAATACGAAAGTCTTTCGCCTTCTTCAGAGTGTCACATGATGGTGTCTTGTGGCCCGTCTTTATCAGCTGATGTTCCATGAGGGCGTGACTTACCTGTCACAAGAATGAAGGCAAGTCACGCCCCCCGCTGTCCGTTCACTCCGCCAAAATGCTGCTCCAGGTGGTAGAGAGGATGAAGGCTCCCTTGTCTCTGTTCATGGTTTTTATGCCTCGCTTGCAGATCTCAATGGCCTCTCTGATCCAGCGCTGTTGTTTGTTCTCTTCGGTGCGGATGACCCTGCCCTTCTCCCGGTCCATGATGTGGTTTTCCCTTTTGCAGTGGTCAGTGATTGCTGATTTGTAATGTTCATGTTGTGCTTGTTCTTTTACTGCTCTGATTTTTCATTTTTTTGACAGGTAAGTCACACCCTCATGGAACATCAGCTGATAAAGACGGGTCTCAAGACACCATCATGCGACACTCTGAAGAAGGCGAAAGACTCGCCGAAACATGTCAGGTAAAAAATTAACCTAAAACATAATTGTCTGCTTTTAATGAATCAGTCAAATATCAATAATAAGAAGACAAAATGAACCTAATACAAATAAATGAATGCTTAATAACTCCCCTGCACATGCTCCTAAAAATCCAAACCTTCACCTGTAAATAAAACGTCCCGACCTGAAGACATCTTAATGTTATTATTTTGTTATACACACAGTGCCGCCAAGTGGAATCAAAAATTTGTTTTTATTTTAATTTTCACGTACTGCACGGTGCCCTTTCGACGAATCCGACTGAAAATTAGTCAGAAAAGACTCAAGACAATGATCTTACTCTCTGCCGAATTTTGTGACGTTTTGGCAAAAGGCGTGGCTATTACGGTGCTGAAAAGTCCGATTGTACTCTGTGGCAACAAAAGCTCCTGCAACATGACTCAGGTGATCCTATCTTCTCGAAGTTGCACACATTTGAGGATACTTAAGCCCTGAAGACATCTACCAACTTATTTTTCATCGTAGTAGTAGCGCCACCAACTGGTAAAAGCTAATACAAGTTATTTTCTTGGATGTTTTTCTCCGTGCAACTCAACAAGGTCGCCCTCATATATGCTCGGATGACTGTTTCGGCCATGAGGATGTCACAATACGAAATTCGTCCTTTTTCATGAAAAGTTGTGGGAGTGGCATTGCACTGTTCGGCAATAAAACAAAGCTGATTATGAGGTTCTAAATATGAACGACAACTCGTGAAACTTTACACACACATCAGGCCGAGCAAATTTATCAATATTTTATACGTTAGTTGTGCAGCTTTTTTGAAATGGCTCGCCATGGCCCTCGAGAAATGTTCAAAAAAGCAGCCCTGGTTGAGTGTTTCACCTCGCTTTTTGTAAATTTTATGGAGTACAGTGAACCCTCGGTTATCGCGGTTAATGGGGACCGAGACCACCCGCAAAAACTGAAAATCCGCGAAGTAGCGGCGCACCTTCAAAAATTCTTAAAAAAAATATACAATATATATAATAAATATATAAATATATATATATATATATATATATATATATATATATATATATATATATATATATACGGGGGGAGAGAGAGAGACAGAGAGTGAAATTCATGTTATAACAAAAAAAACAAATTATTATTAAAACTTATTATTTTTTTATTCCCCAACCATTCTTTTTGTATTTATTTAATTACTCCGACTTTTACCTGCTGGTACGCCGTCCGGTGTGCCCTGTGAAATGAAAGGTGGCATTCTTTATTTATTCATTCATTTATTCATTCATAACTGACAGCCTCGCGCTCCGCTCGTGCCCGGGCAGAAGAGGTGCTCCAATTCGGCTTCACTGTGACACACGCCCGCCCTCCTCCCCCGGAGCTTCCATTCGGTTAAACTTAGGGGCCGCTTGGCACCGCCCGTGCCCGGGGAAGGTGCTCCTCTTCGGCTTACTGTGACGCGAGCATGCCCTCCTCCTGCGGAGCTTCCATTCGGTTAAACTTAGGGGCCGCTTGGAACCGCCCGTGCCCGGGGAAGGTGCTCCTCTTCGGCTTACTGTGACGCGAGCATGCCCTCCTCCTCCGGAGCTTCCATTCGGTTAAACTTAGGGGCCGCTTGGCACCGCCCGTGCCCGGGGAAGGTGCTCCTCTACGGCTTAACTGCCACGCACGCCGGCCGGAGCTCTGGTACGGTCCGAACCGCGCGAAACGTCGCCACCGATCGTGTCCGGGGGAACGTGCTCTCTTCGTCCACTCTCCTCTTCGCCCACGCTCTTCTTCGGCGCACGCCGGCCGTCTAACTGCTCCAGCGCCCCGTCGTGCCGCTCGGCGAAACTACAATGCCCCCGAATATTTTTTAGACCCGCGAAGCACTGAACCCGCGAAAGGTGAACCGCGAAGTAGCGAGGGTTCACTGTATGTATAAGACCAAGACCTACAAAAAAGTCTCTTGGAGCAATGAGCTAGGTTTTACAGGAAGTCGGCCATTTTGAATTTACTTAAAAGGGGGCGGGTCACCACAATGGACTTTGTGTAGAAATTATTATTGGGGCCCGAGCAGCGACCGCGGCGAGGTCCCTATTGTTTTTGTAGAAATTATTATTATTATTATTTTTCCGATTGTTCGATCGCATTTTTGACCCCCGAAACATGCACAAAAACTCACCAAACTTGGCAGTCTCATCGGGCATGGCGAAAAATTTGATATTTTAACGTCTAATATGAACAGGAAGTGAGTTATGAATTTTTGAAAGTCCGATTTTTGCCCTTTTTTGCATGTTTACAGGGGTCATTCTTTTGCACCCTGATCCTAAAGGCTTCATCTGATTGCCTTAAAATTCTGTCTGGAGCATCTTAAGACCTGGGACAAACACTGGGGCTAAAAATTTTTGTTTCCGAAATACTATATGACGGGGGCGGGGCTTCAAAGTTTTCACTTAAGATTTCCTTCGCCGCAATGGACAAAATGCTTAATAACTCTCCTGCACGTGCTGCTAAAAATCCAAAACTTCACATGTACATAAAGAGTCGGTACCTGAAGACATCTATATGTTTATATTCAGTTATACACCTTGCGCCAATCAATATCATTTTTTACATTTTGACGTACTGCACGGTGCCCTTTTAACGAATCTGATTGAAAATTGGCTAGAAAAGACTCAAGACATTGATCTTACTCTATCCCTATTTTTGTGACTTTCCTTCGAAGGGCGTGGCTATTACGGTGCCGCAGAGTCTGATTATTCTCCGTGGCAACAAAAGTTCCTGCAAAATGATTCAGATGATCCATCTTCTCGAAATTTTTCACATTTGAGGATATTCAGGCCCTGAAGACGGCTGCCAACTTATTTTTGATCGCAGTGGTAGCGCCACCAACTGGTTAAAACAAATACAAATTATTTTCGTTGATGTTTTTCTCCGGGCAGGTTAACAAAATCTACCTTATATTTGCTCGGATGAGTGTTTAGGCCTTGAGGATGTCACAATACGAAAGTCTTTCGCCTTCTTCAGAGTTTCACATGATGGTGTCTTGTGACCCGTCTTTATCAGCTGATGTTCCATGAGGGCGTGACTTACCTGTCACGAGAATGAAGGCAAGTCACGCCCCCCGCTGTCCGTTCACTCCGCCAAGATGCTGGTCCAGGTGGTAGAGAGGATGAAGGCTCCCTTGTCTCTGTTCATGGTTTTTATGCCTCGCTTGCAGATCTCAATGGCCTCTCTGATCCAGCGCTGTTGTTTGTTCTCTTCGGTGCGGATGACCCTGCCCTTCTCCCGGTCCATGATGTGGTTTTCCCTTTTGCAGTGGTCAGTGATTGCTGATTTGTAATGTTCATGTTGTGCTTGTTCTTTTACTGCTCTGATTTTTCATTTTTTTGACAGGTAAGTCACACCCTCATGGAACATCAGCTGATAAAGACGGGTCTCAAGACACCATCATGCGACACTCTGAAGAAGGCGAAAGACTCGCCGAAACATGTCAGGTAAAAAATTAACCTAAAACATAATTGTCTGCTTTTAATGAATCAGTCAAATATCAATAATAAGAAGACAAAATGAACCTAATACAAATAAATGAATGCTTAATAACTCCCCTGCACATGCTCCTAAAAATCCAAACCTTCACCTGTAAATAAAACGTCCCGACCTGAAGACATCTTAATGTTATTATTTTGTTATACACACAGTGCCGCCAAGTGGAATCAAAAATTTGTTTTTATTTTAATTTTCACGTACTGCACGGTGCCCTTTTGACGAATCCGACTGAAAATTAGTCAGAAAAGACTCAAGACAATGATCTTACTCTCTGCCGAATTTTGTGACGTTTTGGCAAAAGGCGTGGCTATTAAGGTGCTGAAAAGTCCGATTGTACTCTGTGGCAACAAAAGCTCCGGCAACATGACTCAGATGATCCTATCTTCTCGAAGTTGTACACATTTGAGGATACTTCAGCCCTGAAGACATCTACCAACTTATTTTACATCGTAGTAGTAGCGCCACCAACTGGTAAAAGCTAATACAAGTTATTTTCTTGGATGTTTTTCTCCGTGCAACTCAACAAGGTCGCCCTCATATATGCTCGGATGACTGTTTCGGCCATGAGGATGTCACAATACGAAATTCGTGATTTTTCGTGAAAAGTTGTGGGAGTGGCATTGCACTGTTCGGCAATAAAATAAAGCTGATTATGAGGTTCTAAATATGAACGACAACTCGTAAAACTTTACACACACATCAGGCCGAGCAAATTTATCAATATTTTATACGTTAGTTGTGCAGCTTTTTTGAAATGGCTCGCCATGGCCCTCGAGAAATGTTAAAAAAAAGCAGCTCTGGTTGAGTGTTTCACCTCGCTTTTTGTAAATTTTATGGAGTACAGTGAACCCTCGGTTATCGCGGTTAATGGGGACCGAGACCACCCGCGAAAACTGAAAATCCGCGAAGTAGCGGCGCACCTTCAAAAATGCTTAAAAAAAATATACAATATATATCATAAATATATAAATATATATATATATATATATATATATATATATATATATATATATATATATATATATATATATACGGGGAGAGAGAGAGTGAAATTCATGTTATAACAAAAAAACCAAATTATTATTAAAACGTATTATTTTTTTATTCCCCAGCCATTCTTTTTGTATTTATTTAATTACTCCGACTTTTACCTGCTGGTACGCCGTCCGGTGTGCCCTGTGAAATGAAAGGTGGCATTCTTTATTTATTTATTCATTTATTCATTCATAACTGACAGCCTCGCGCTCCGCTCGTGCCCGGGCAGAAGAGGTGCTCCAATTTGGCTTAACTGTGACACACGCCCGTCCTCCTCCGTCCGGAGCTTCCATTCGGTTAAACTTAGGGGCCGCTTGGCACCGCCCGTGCCCGGGGTAGATGCTCCTCTTCGGCTTACTGTGACGCGAGCATGCCCTCCTCCTCCGGAGCTTCCATTCGGTTAAACTTAGGGGCCGCTTGGAACCGCCCGTGCCCGGGGAAGGTGCTCCTCTTCGGCTTACTGTGACGCGAGCATGCCCTCCTCCTCCGGAGCTTCCATTCGGTTAAACTTAGGGGCCGCTTGGCACCGCCCGTGCCCGGGGAAGGTGCTCCTCTACGGCTTAACTGCCACGCACGCTGGCCGGAGCTCTGGTACGGTCCGAACCGCGCGAAACGTCGCCACCGATCGTGTCCGGGGGAACGTGCTCTTCTTCGTCCACTCTCCTCTTCGCCCACGCTCTTCTTCGGCGCACGCCGGCCGTCTAACCGCTCCAGCGCCCCGTCGTGCCGCTCGGCGAAACTACAATGCGCCCGAATATTTTTTAGACCCGCGAAGCACTGAACCTGCGAAAGGTGAACCGCGAAGTAGCGAGGGTTCACTGTATGTATAAGACCAAGACCTACAAAAAAGTCTCTTGGAGCAATGAGCTAGGTTTTACAGGAAGTCGGCCATTTTGAATTTACTTAAAAGGGGGCGGGTCACCACAATGGACTTTGTGTAGAAATTATTATTGGGGCCCGAGCAGCGACCGCGGCGAGGTCCCTATTGTTTTTGTAGAAAATATTATTACTTTTATTATTATTATTATTATTATTATTAGGGCCTGAGCAGCGACCGCTGCGAAGTCCCTATTGTTTTTGTAGAAATTATTATTATTATTATTTTTCCGATTGTTCGATCGCATTTTTGACCCCCGAAACATGCACAAAAACTCACCAAACCTGGCAGTCTCATCGGGCATGGCGAAAAATTTGATATTTTAACGTCTAATATGAACAGGAAGTGAGTTATGAATTTTTGAAAGTCCGACTTTTGCCCTTTTTTGCATGTTTACAGGGGTCATTCTTTTGCACCCTGATCCTAAAGGCTTCATCTGATTGCCTTAAAATTCTGTCTGTAGCATCTGAAGACCTGGGACAAACACTGGGGCTAAAATTTTTTGTTTCCGAAATACTATATGACGGGGGCGGGGCATCAAAGTTTTCACTTAAGATTTCCTTCGCCGCAATGGACAAAATGCTTAATAACTCTCCTGCACATGCTGCTAAAAATCCAAAACTTCACATGTACATAAAGAGTCTGTACCTGAAGACATCTATATGTTTATATTCAGTTATACACCTTGCGCCAATCAATATCATTTTTTACATTTTGACGTACTGCACGGTGCCCTTTTAACGAATCTGATTGAAAATTGGCTAGAAAAGACTCAAGACATTGATCTTACTCTATCCCTATTTTTGTGACTTTCCTTCGAAGGGCGTGGCTATTACGGTGCCGCAGAGTCTGATTATTCTCCGTGGCAACAAAAGTTCCTGCAAAATGATTCAGATGATCCATCTTCTCGAAATTTTTCACATTTGAGGATATTCAGGCCCTGAAGACGGCTGCCAACTTATTTTTGATCGCAGTGGTAGCGCCACCAACTGGTTAAAACAAATATAAATTATTTTCGTTGATGTTTTTCTCCGGGCATGTTAACAAAATCTACCTTATATTTGCTCGGATGAGTGTTTAGGCCTTGAGCATGTCACAATACGAAAGTCTTTCGCCTTCTTCAGAGTGTCACATGATGGTGTCTTGTGACCCGCCTTTATCAGCTGATGTTCCATGAGGGCGTGACTTACCTGTCACAAGAATGAAGGCAAGTCACGCCCCCCGCTGTCCGTTCACTCCGCCAAGATGCTGGTCCAGGTGGTAGAGAGGATGAAGGCTCCCTTGTCTCTGTTCATGGTTTTTATGCCTCGCTTGCAGATCTCAATGGCCTCTCTGATCCAGCGCTGTTGTTTGTTCTCTTCTGTGCGGATGACCCTGCCCTTCTCCCGGTCCATGATGTGGTTTTCCCTTTTGCAGTGGTCAGTGATTGCTGATTTGTAATGTTCATGTTGTGCTTGTTCTTTTACTGCTCTGATTTTTTTCATTTTTTTGACAGGTAAGTCACACCCTCATGGAACATCAGCTCAAGACACCATCATGCGACACTCTGAAGTAGGCGAAAGACTCGCCGAAACATGTCAGGTAAAAAATTAACCTAAAACATAATTGTCTGCTTTTAATGAATCAGTCAAATATCAATAATAAGAAGACAAAATGAACCTAATACAAATAAATGAATGCTTAATAACTCCCCTGCACATGCTCCTAAAAATCCAAACCTTCACCTGTAAATAAAACGTCCCGACCTGAAGACATCTTAATGTTATTATTTTGTTATACACACAGTGCCGCCAAGTGGAATCAAAAATTTGTTTTTATTTTAATTGTCACGTACTGCACGGTGCCCTTTCGACGAATCCGACTGAAAATTAGTCAGAAAAGACTCAAGACAATGATCTTACTCTCTGCCGAATTTTGTGACGTTTTGGCAAAAGGCGTGGCTATTACGGTGCTGAAAAGTCCGATTGTACTCTGTGGCAACAAAAGCTCCAGCAACATGACTCAGATGATCCTATCTTCTCGAAGTTGCACACATTTGAGGATACTTCAGCCCTGAAGACATCTACCAACTTATTTTTCATCGTAGTAGTAGCGCCCCCAACTGGTAAAAGCTAATACAAGTTATTTTCTTGGATGTTTTTCTCCGTGCAACTCAACAAGGTCGCCCTCATATATGCTCGGATGACTGTTTCGGCCATGAGGATGTCACAATACGAAATTCGTCCTTTTTCATGAAAAGTTGTGGGAGTGGCATTGCACTGTTCGGCAATAAAACAAAGCTGATTATGAGGTTCTAAATATGAACGACAACTCGTGAAACTTTACACACACATCAGGCCGAGCAAATTTATCAATATTTTATACGTTAGTTGTGCAGCTTTTTTGAAATGGCTCGCCATGGCCCTCGAGAAATGTTCAAAAAAGCAGCCCTGGTTGAGTGTTTCACCTCGCTTTTTGTAAATTTTATGGAGTACAGTGAACCCTCGGTTATCGCGGTTAATGGGGACCGAGACCACCCGCGAAAACTGAAAATCCGCGAAGTAGCGGCGCACCTTCAAAAATGCTTAAAAAAAATATATAATAAATATATAAATATATATATATATATATATATATATATATATATATATATACGGGGGGAGAGAGAGAGAGAGAGAGTGAAATTCATGTTATAACAAAAAAAACAAATTATTATTAAAACTTATTATTTTTTTATTCCCCAACCATTCTTTTTGTATTTATTTAATTACTCCGACTTTTACCTGCTGGTACGCCGTCCGGTGTGCCCTGTGAAATGAAAGGTGGCATTCTTTATTTATTTATTCATTTATTCATTCATAACTGACAGCCTCGCGCTCCGCTTGTGCCCGGCAGAAGAGGTGCTCCAATTCGGCTTAACTGTGACACACGCCCGCCCTCCTCCCCCGGAGCTTCCATTCGGTTAAACTTAGGGGCCGCTTGGCACCGCCCGTGCCCGGGGAAGGTGCTCCTCTTCGGCTTACTGTGACGCGAGCATGCCCTCCTCCTCCGGAGCTTCCATTCGGTTAAACTTAGGGGCCGCTTGGAACCGCCCGTGCCCGGGGAAGGTGCTCCTCTTCGGCTTACTGTGACGCGAGCATGCCCTCCTCCTCCGGAGCTTCCATTCGGTTAAACTCAGGGGCCGCTTGGAACCGCCCGTGCCCGGGGAAGGTGCTCCTCTACGGCTTAACTGCCACGCACGCCGGCCGGAGCTCTGGTACGGTCCGAACCGCGCGAAACGTCGCCACCGATCGTGTCCGGGAGAACGTGCTCTTCTTCGTCCACTCTCCTCTTCGCCCACGCTCTTCTTCGGCGCACGCCGGCCGTCTAACCGCTCCAGCGCCCCGTCGTGCCGCTCGGCGAAACTACAATGCCCCCGAATATTTTTTAGACCCGCGAAGCACTGAACCCGCGAAAGGTGAACCTCGAAGTAGCGAGGGTTCACTGTATGTATAAGACCAAGACCTACAAAAAAGTCTCTTGGAGCAATGAGCTAGGTTTTACAGGAAGTCGGCCATTTTGAATTTACTTAAAAGGGGGCGGGTCTCCACAATGGACTTTGTGTAGAAATTATTATTGGGGCCCGAGCAGCGACCGCGGCGAGGTCCCTATTGTTTTTGTAGAAAATATTATTACTTTTATTATTATTATTATTATTATTATTATTATTATTAGGGCCTGAGCAGCGACCGCTGCGAAGTCCCTATTGTTTTTGTAGAAATTATTATTATTATTTTTCCGATTGTTCGATCGCATTTTTGACCCCCGAAACATGCACAAAAACTCACCAAACCTGGCAGTCTCATCGGGCATGGCGAAAAATTTGATATTTTAACGTCTAATATGAACAGGAAGTGAGTTATGAATTTTTGAAAGTCCGACTTTTGCCCTTTTTTGCATGTTTACAGGGGTCATTCTTTTGCACCCTGATCCTAAAGGCTTCATCTGATTGCCTTAAAATTCTGTCTGTAGCATCTGAAGACCTGGGACAAACACTGGGGCTAAAATTTTTTGTTTCCGAAATACTATATGACGGGGGCGGGGCATCAAAGTTTTCACTTAAGATTTCCTTCGCCGCAATGGACAAAATGCTTAATAACTCTCCTGCACATGCTGCTAAAAATCCAAAACTTCACATGTACATAAAGAGTCTGTACCTGAAGACATCTATATGTTTATATTCAGTTATACACCTTGCGCCAATCAATATCATTTTTTACATTTTGACGTACTGCACGGTGCCCTTGTAACGAATCTGATTGAAAATTGGCTAGAAAAGACTCAAGACATTGATCTTACTCTATCCCTATTTTTGTGACTTTCCTTCGAAGGGCGTGGCTATTACGGTGCCGCAGAGTCTGATTATTCTCCGTGGCAACAAAAGTTCCTGCAAAATGATTCAGATGATCCATCTTCTCGAAATTTTTCACATTTGAGGATATTCAGGCCCTGAAGACGGCTGCCAACTTATTTTTGATCGCAGTGGTAGCGCCACCAACTGGTTAAAACAAATATAAATTATTTTCGTTGATGTTTTTCTCCGGGCATGTTAACAAAATCTACCTTATATTTGCTCGGATGAGTGTTTAGGCCTTGAGCATGCCACAATACGAAAGTCTTTCGCCTTCTTCAGAGTGTCACATGATGGTGTCTTGTGACCCGCCTTTATCAGCTGATGTTCCATGAGGGCGTGACTTACCTGTCACAAGAATGAAGGCAAGTCACGCCCCCCGCTGTCCGTTCACTCCGCCAAGATGCTGGTCCAGGTGGTAGAGAGGATGAAGGCTCCCTTGTCTCTGTTCATGGTTTTTATGCCTCGCTTGCAGATCTCAATGGCCTCTCTGATCCAGCGCTGTTGTTTGTTCTCTTCTGTGCGGATGACCCTGCCCTTCTCCCGGTCCATGATGTGGTTTTCCCTTTTGTAGTGGTCAGTGATTGCTGATTTGTAATGTTCATGTTGTGCTTGTTCTTTTACTGCTCTGATTTTTCATTTTTTTGACAGGTAAGTCACACCCTCATGGAACATCAGCTGATAAAGACGGGTCTCAAGACAACATCATGCGACACTCTGAAGAAGGCGAAAGACTCGCCGAAACATGTCAGGTAAAAAATTAACCTAAAACATAATTGTCTGCTTTTAATGAATCAGTCAAATATCAATAATAAGAAGACAAAATGAACCTAATACAAATAAATGAATGCTTAATAACTCCCCTGCACATGCTCCTAAAAATCCAAACCTTCACCTGTAAATAAAACGTCCCGACCTGAAGACATCTTAATGTTATTATTTTGTTATACACACAGTGCCGCCAAGTGGAATCAAAAATTTGTTTTTATTTTAATTTTCACGTACTGCACGGTGCCCTTTTGACGAATCCGACTGAAAATTAGTCAGAAAAGACTCAAGACAATGATCTTACTCTCTGCCGAATTTTGTGACGTTTTGGCAAAAGGCGTGGCTATTAAGGTGCTGAAAAGTCCGATTGTACTCTGTGGCAACAAAAGCTCCGGCAACATGACTCAGATCATCCTATCTTCTCGAAGTTGTACACATTTGAGGATACTTCAGCCCTGAAGACATCTACCAACTTATTTTATATCGTAGTAGTAGCGCCACCAACTGGTAAAAGCTAATACAAGTTATTTTCTTGGATGTTTTTCTCCGTGCAACTCAACAAGGTCGCCCTCATATATGCTCGGATGACTGTTTCGGCCATGAGGATGTCACAATACGAAATTCGTGATTTTTCGTGAAAAGTTGTGGGAGTGGCATTGCACTGTTCGGCAATAAAACAAAGCTGATTATGAGGTTCTAAATATGAACGACAACTCGTAAAACTTTACACACACATCAGGCCGAGCAAATTTATCAATATTTTATACGTTAGTTGTGCAGCTTTTTTGAAATGGCTCGCCATGGCCCTCGAGAAATGTTAAAAAAAAGCAGCTCTGGTTGAGTGTTTCACCTCGCTTTTTGTAAATTTTATGGAGTACAGTGAACCCTCGGTTATCGCGGTTAATGGGGACCGAGACCACCCGCGAAAACTGAAAATCCGCGAAGTAGCGGCGCACCTTCAAAAATGCTTAAAAAAAATATATAATAAATATATAAATATATATATATATATATATATATATATATATATATATATATATATACGGGGGGAGAGAGAGAGAGAGAGAGTGAAATTCATGTTATAACAAAAAAAACAAATTATTATTAAAACGTATTATTTTTTTATTCCCCAGCCATTCTTTTTGTATTTATTTAATTACTCCGACTTTTACCTGCTGGTACGCCGTCCGGTGTGCCCTGTGAAATGAAAGGTGGCATTCTTTATTTATTTATTCATTTATTCATTCATAACTGACAGCCTCGCGCTCCGCTCGTGCCCGGGCAGAAGAGGTGCTCCAATTTGGCTTAACTGTGACACACGCCCGTCCTCCTCCGTCCGGAGCTTCCATTCGGTTAAACTTAGGGGCCGCTTGGCACCGCCCGTGCCCGGGGTAGGTGCTCCTCTTCGGCTTACTGTGACGCGAGCATGCCCTCCTCCTCCGGAGCTTCCATTCGGTTAAACTTAGGGGCCGCTTGGAACCGCCCGTGCCCGGGGAAGGTGCTCCTCTTCGGCTTACTGTGACGCGAGCATGCCCTCCTCCTCCGGAGCTTCCATTCGGTTAAACTTAGGGGCCGCTTGGCACCGCCCGTGCCCGGGGAAGATGCTCCTCTACGGCTTAACTGCCACGCACGCTGGCCGGAGCTCTGGTACGGTCCGAACCGCGCGAAACGTCGCCACCGATCGTGTCCGGGGGAACGTGCTCTTCTTCGTCCACTCTCCTCTTCGCCCACGCTCTTCTTCGGCGCACGCCGGCCGTCTAACCGCTCCAGCGCCCCGTCGTGCCGCTCGGCGAAACTACAATGCCCCTGAATATTTTTTAGACCCGCGAAGCACTGAACCTGCGAAAGGTGAACCGCGAAGTAGCGAGGGTTCACTGTATGTATAAGACCAAGACCTACAAAAAAGTCTCTTGGAGCAATGAGCTAGGTTTTACAGGAAGTCGGCCATTTTGAATTTACTTAAAAGGGGGCGGGTCACCACAATGGACTTTGTGTAGAAATTATTATTGGGGCCCGAGCAGCGACCGCGGCGAGGTCCCTATTGTTTTTGGAGAAAATATTATTACTTTTATTATTATTATTATTATTATTATTAGGGCCTGAGCAGCGACCGCTGCGAAGTCCCTATTGTTTTTGTAGAAATTATTATTATTATTTTTCCGATTGTTCGATCGCATTTTTGACCCCCGAAACATGCACAAAAACTCACCAAACTTGGCAGTCTCATCGGGCATGGCGAAAAATTTGATATTTTAACGTCTAATATGAACAGGAAGTGAGTTATGAATTTTTGAAAGTCCGACTTTTGCCCTTTTTTGCATGTTTACAGGGGTCATTCTTTTGCACCCTGATCCTAAAGGCTTCATCTGATTGCCTTAAAATTCTGTCTGTAGCATCTGAAGACCTGGCACAAACACTGGGGCTAAAATTTTTTGTTTCCGAAATACTATATGACGGGGGCGGGGCATCAAAGTTTTCACTTAAGATTTCCTTCGCCGCAATGGACAAAATGCTTAATAACTCTCCTGCACATGCTGCTAAAAATCCAAAACTTCACATGTACATAAAGAGTCTGTACCTGAAGACATCTATATGTTTATATTCAGTTATACACCTTGCGCCAATCAATATCATTTTTTACATTTTGACGTACTGCACGGTGCCCTTTTAACGAATCTGATTGAAAATTGGCTAGAAAAGACTCAAGACATTGATCTTACTCTATCCCTATTTTTGTGACTTTCCTTCGAAGGGCGTGGCTATTACGGTGCCGCAGAGTCTGATTATTCTCCGTGGCAACAAAAGTTCCTGCAAAATGATTCAGATGATCCATCTTCTCGAAATTTTTCACATTTGAGGATATTCAGGCCCTGAAGACGGCTGCCAACTTATTTTTGATCGCAGTGGTAGCGCCACCAACTGGTTAAAACAAATACAAATTATTTTCGTTGATTTTTTTCTCCGGGCAGGTTAACAAAATCTACCTTACATTTGCTCGGATGAGTGTTTAGGCCTTGAGGATGTCACAATACGAAAGTCTTTCGCCTTCTTCAGAGTGTCACATGATGGTGTCTTGTGGCCCGTCTTTATCAGCTGATGTTCCATGAGGGCGTGACTTACCTGTCACAAGAATGAAGGCAAGTCACGCCCCCCGCTGTCCGTTCACTCCGCCAAAATGCTGCTCCAGGTGGTAGAGAGGATGAAGGCTCCCTTGTCTCTGTTCATGGTTTTTATGCCTCGCTTGCAGATCTCAATGGCCTCTCTGATCCAGCGCTGTTGTTTGTTCTCTTCGGTGCGGATGACCCTGCCCTTCTCCCGGTCCATGATGTGGTTTTCCCTTTTGCAGTGGTCAGTGATTGCTGATTTGTAATGTTCATGTTGTGCTTGTTCTTTTACTGCTCTGATTTTTCATTTTTTTGACAGGTAAGTCACACCCTCATGGAACATCAGCTGATAAAGACGGGTCTCAAGACACCATCATGCGACACTCTGAAGAAGGCGAAAGACTCGCCGAAACATGTCAGGTAAAAAATTAACCTAAAACATAATTGTCTGCTTTTAATGAATCAGTCAAATATCAATAATAAGAAGACAAAATGAACCTAATACAAATAAATGAATGCTTAATAACTCCCCTGCACATGCTCCTAAAAATCCAAACCTTCACCTGTAAATAAAACGTCCCGACCTGAAGACATCTTAATGTTATTATTTTGTTATACACACAGTGCCGCCAAGTGGAATCAAAAATTTGTTTTTATTTTAATTTTCACGTACTGCACGGTGCCCTTTCGACGAATCCGACTGAAAATTAGTCAGAAAAGACTCAAGACAATGATCTTACTCTCTGCCGAATTTTGTGACGTTTTGGCAAAAGGCGTGGCTATTACGGTGCTGAAAAGTCCGATTGTACTCTGTGGCAACAAAAGCTCCTGCAACATGACTCAGGTGATCCTATCTTCTCGAAGTTGCACACATTTGAGGATACTTAAGCCCTGAAGACATCTACCAACTTATTTTTCATCGTAGTAGTAGCGCCACCAACTGGTAAAAGCTAATACAAGTCATTTCTTGGATGTTTTTCTCCGTGCAACTCAACAAGGTCGCCCTCATATATGCTCGGATGACTGTTTCGGCCATGAGGATGTCACAATACGAAATTCGTCCTTTTTCATGAAAAGTTGTGGGAGTGGCATTGCACTGTTCGGCAATAAAACAAAGCTGATTATGAGGTTCTAAATATGAACGACAACTCGTGAAACTTTACACACACATCAGGCCGAGCAAATTTATCAATATTTTATACGTTAGTTGTGCAGCTTTTTTGAAATGGCTCGCCATGGCCCTCGAGAAATGTTCAAAAAAGCAGCCCTGGTTGAGTGTTTCACCTCGCTTTTTGTAAATTTTATGGAGTACAGTGAACCCTCGGTTATCGCGGTTAATGGGGACCGAGACCACCCGCAAAAACTGAAAATCCGCGAAGTAGCGGCGCACCTTCAAAAATGCTTAAAAAAAATATACAATATATATAATAAATATATAAATATATATATATATATATATATATATATATATATATATATATATATATACGGGGGGGGAGAGAGAGACAGAGAGTGAAATTCATGTTATAACAAAAAAAACAAATTATTATTAAAACTTATTATTTTTTTATTCCCCAACCATTCTTTTTGTATTTATTTAATTACTCCGACTTTTACCTGCTGGTACGCCGTCCGGTGTGCCCTGTGAAATGAAAGGTGGCATTCTTTATTTATTCATTCATTTATTCATTCATAACTGACAGCCTCGCGCTCCGCTCGTGCCCGGGCAGAAGAGGTGCTCCAATTCGGCTTCACTGTGACACACGCCCGCCCTCCTCCCCCGGAGCTTCCATTCGGTTAAACTTAGGGGCCGCTTGGCACCGCCCGTGCCCGGGGAAGGTGCTCCTCTTCGGCTTACTGTGACGCGAGCATGCCCTCCTCCTGCGGAGCTTCCATTCGGTTAAACTTAGGGGCCGCTTGGAACCGCCCGTGCCCGGGGAAGGTGCTCCTCTTCGGCTTACTGTGACGCGAGCATGCCCTCCTCCTCCGGAGCTTCCATTCGGTTAAACTTAGGGGCCGCTTGGCACCGCCCGTGCCCGGGGAAGGTGCTCCTCTACGGCTTAACTGCCACGCACGCCGGCCGGAGCTCTGGTACGGTCCGAACCGCGCGAAACGTCGCCACCGATCGTGTCCGGGGGAACGTGCTCTCTTCGTCCACTCTCCTCTTCGCCCACGCTCTTCTTCGGCGCACGCCGGCCGTCTAACTGCTCCAGCGCCCCGTCGTGCCGCTCGGCGAAACTACAATGCCCCCGAATATTTTTTAGACCCGCGAAGCACTGAACCCGCGAAAGGTGAACCGCGAAGTAGCGAGGGTTCACTGTATGTATAAGACCAAGACCTACAAAAAAGTCTCTTGGAGCAATGAGCTAGGTTTTACAGGAAGTCGGCCATTTTGAATTTACTTAAAAGGGGGCGGGTCACCACAATGGACTTTGTGTAGAAATTATTATTGGGGCCCGAGCAGCGACCGCGGCGAGGTCCCTATTGTTTTTGTAGAAATTATTATTATTATTATTTTTCCGATTGTTCGATCGCATTTTTGACCCCCGAAACATGCACAAAAACTCACCAAACTTGGCAGTCTCATCGGGCATGGCGAAAAATTTGATATTTTAACGTCTAATATGAACAGGAAGTGAGTTATGAATTTTTGAAAGTCCGATTTTTGCCCTTTTTTGCATGTTTACAGGGGTCATTCTTTTGCACCCTGATCCTAAAGGCTTCATCTGATTGCCTTAAAATTCTGTCTGGAGCATCTTAAGACCTGGGACAAACACTGGGGCTAAAAATTTTTGTTTCCGAAATACTATATGACGGGGGCGGGGCTTCAAAGTTTTCACTTAAGATTTCCTTCGCCGCAATGGACAAAATGCTTAATAACTCTCCTGCACGTGCTGCTAAAAATCCAAAACTTCACATGTACATAAAGAGTCGGTACCTGAAGACATCTATATGTTTATATTCAGTTATACACCTTGCGCCAATCAATATCATTTTTTACATTTTGACGTACTGCACGGTGCCCTTTTAACGAATCTGATTGAAAATTGGCTAGAAAAGACTCAAGACATTGATCTTACTCTATCCCTATTTTTGTGACTTTCCTTCGAAGGGCGTGGCTATTACGGTGCCGCAGAGTCTGATTATTCTCCGTGGCAACAAAAGTTCCTGCAAAATGATTCAGATGATCCATCTTCTCGAAATTTTTCACATTTGAGGATATTCAGGCCCTGAAGACGGCTGCCAACTTATTTTTGATCGCAGTGGTAGCGCCACCAACTGGTTAAAACAAATACAAATTATTTTCGTTGATGTTTTTCTCCGGGCAGGTTAACAAAATCTACCTTATATTTGCTCGGATGAGTGTTTAGGCCTTGAGGATGTCACAATACGAAAGTCTTTCGCCTTCTTCAGAGTTTCACATGATGGTGTCTTGTGACCCGTCTTTATCAGCTGATGTTCCATGAGGGCGTGACTTACCTGTCACGAGAATGAAGGCAAGTCACGCCCCCCGCTGTCCGTTCACTCCGCCAAGATGCTGGTCCAGGTGGTAGAGAGGATGAAGGCTCCCTTGTCTCTGTTCATGGTTTTTATGCCTCGCTTGCAGATCTCAATGGCCTCTCTGATCCAGCGCTGTTGTTTGTTCTCTTCGGTGCGGATGACCCTGCCCTTCTCCCGGTCCATGATGTGGTTTTCCCTTTTGCAGTGGTCAGTGATTGCTGATTTGTAATGTTCATGTTGTGCTTGTTCTTTTACTGCTCTGATTTTTCATTTTTTTGACAGGTAAGTCACACCCTCATGGAACATCAGCTGATAAAGACGGGTCTCAAGACACCATCATGCGACACTCTGAAGAAGGCGAAAGACTCGCCGAAACATGTCAGGTAAAAAATTAACCTAAAACATAATTGTCTGCTTTTAATGAATCAGTCAAATATCAATAATAAGAAGACAAAATGAACCTAATACAAATAAATGAATGCTTAATAACTCCCCTGCACATGCTCCTAAAAATCCAAACCTTCACCTGTAAATAAAACGTCCCGACCTGAAGACATCTTAATGTTATTATTTTGTTATACACACAGTGCCGCCAAGTGGAATCAAAAATTTGTTTTTATTTTAATTTTCACGTACTGCACGGTGCCCTTTTGACGAATCCGACTGAAAATTAGTCAGAAAAGACTCAAGACAATGATCTTACTCTCTGCCGAATTTTGTGACGTTTTGGCAAAAGGCGTGGCTATTAAGGTGCTGAAAAGTCCGATTGTACTCTGTGGCAACAAAAGCTCCGGCAACATGACTCAGATGATCCTATCTTCTCGAAGTTGTACACATTTGAGGATACTTCAGCCCTGAAGACATCTACCAACTTATTTTACATCGTAGTAGTAGCGCCACCAACTGGTAAAAGCTAATACAAGTTATTTTCTTGGATGTTTTTCTCCGTGCAACTCAACAAGGTCGCCCTCATATATGCTCGGATGACTGTTTCGGCCATGAGGATGTCACAATACGAAATTCGTGATTTTTCGTGAAAAGTTGTGGGAGTGGCATTGCACTGTTCGGCAATAAAATAAAGCTGATTATGAGGTTCTAAATATGAACGACAACTCGTAAAACTTTACACACACATCAGGCCGAGCAAATTTATCAATATTTTATACGTTAGTTGTGCAGCTTTTTTGAAATGGCTCGCCATGGCCCTCGAGAAATGTTAAAAAAAAGCAGCTCTGGTTGAGTGTTTCACCTCGCTTTTTGTAAATTTTATGGAGTACAGTGAACCCTCGGTTATCGCGGTTAATGGGGACCGAGACCACCCGCGAAAACTGAAAATCCGCGAAGTAGCGGCGCACCTTCAAAAATGCTTAAAAAAAATATACAATATATATCATAAATATATAAATATATATATATATATATATATATATATATATATATATATATATATATATATATATATATACGGGGAGAGAGAGAGTGAAATTCATGTTATAACAAAAAAACCAAATTATTATTAAAACGTATTATTTTTTTATTCCCCAGCCATTCTTTTTGTATTTATTTAATTACTCCGACTTTTACCTGCTGGTACGCCGTCCGGTGTGCCCTGTGAAATGAAAGGTGGCATTCTTTATTTATTTATTCATTTATTCATTCATAACTGACAGCCTCGCGCTCCGCTCGTGCCCGGGCAGAAGAGGTGCTCCAATTTGGCTTAACTGTGACACACGCCCGTCCTCCTCCGTCCGGAGCTTCCATTCGGTTAAACTTAGGGGCCGCTTGGCACCGCCCGTGCCCGGGGTAGATGCTCCTCTTCGGCTTACTGTGACGCGAGCATGCCCTCCTCCTCCGGAGCTTCCATTCGGTTAAACTTAGGGGCCGCTTGGAACCGCCCGTGCCCGGGGAAGGTGCTCCTCTTCGGCTTACTGTGACGCGAGCATGCCCTCCTCCTCCGGAGCTTCCATTCGGTTAAACTTAGGGGCCGCTTGGCACCGCCCGTGCCCGGGGAAGGTGCTCCTCTACGGCTTAACTGCCACGCACGCTGGCCGGAGCTCTGGTACGGTCCGAACCGCGCGAAACGTCGCCACCGATCGTGTCCGGGGGAACGTGCTCTTCTTCGTCCACTCTCCTCTTCGCCCACGCTCTTCTTCGGCGCACGCCGGCCGTCTAACCGCTCCAGCGCCCCGTCGTGCCGCTCGGCGAAACTACAATGCCCCCGAATATTTTTTAGACCCGCGAAGCACTGAACCTGCGAAAGGTGAACCGCGAAGTAGCGAGGGTTCACTGTATGTATAAGACCAAGACCTACAAAAAAGTCTCTTGGAGCAATGAGCTAGGTTTTACAGGAAGTCGGCCATTTTGAATTTACTTAAAAGGGGGCGGGTCACCACAATGGACTTTGTGTAGAAATTATTATTGGGGCCCGAGCAGCGACCGCGGCGAGGTCCCTATTGTTTTTGTAGAAAATATTATTACTTTTATTATTATTATTATTATTATTATTAGGGCCTGAGCAGCGACCGCTGCGAAGTCCCTATTGTTTTTGTAGAAATTATTATTATTATTATTTTTCCGATTGTTCGATCGCATTTTTGACCCCCGAAACATGCACAAAAACTCACCAAACTTGGCAGTCTCATCGGGCATGGCGAAAAATTTGATATTTTAACGTCTAATATGAACAGGAAGTGAGTTATGAATTTTTGAAAGTCCGACTTTTGCCCTTTTTTGCATGTTTACAGGGGTCATTCTTTTGCACCCTGATCCTAAAGGCTTCATCTGATTGCCTTAAAATTCTGTCTGTAGCATCTGAAGACCTGGCACAAACACTGGGGCTAAAATTTTTTGTTTCCGAAATACTATATGACGGGGGCGGGGCATCAAAGTTTTCACTTAAGATTTCCTTCGCCGCAATGGACAAAATGCTTAATAACTCTCCTGCACATGCTGCTAAAAATCCAAAACTTCACATGTACATAAAGAGTCTGTACCTGAAGACATCTATATGTTTATATTCAGTTATACACCTTGCGCCAATCAATATCATTTTTTACATTTTGACGTACTGCACGGTGCCCTTTTAACGAATCTGATTGAAAATTGGCTAGAAAAGACTCAAGACATTGATCTTACTCTATCCCTATTTTTGTGACTTTCCTTCGAAGGGCGTGGCTATTACGGTGCCGCAGAGTCTGATTATTCTCCGTGGCAACAAAAGTTCCTGCAAAATGATTCAGATGATCCATCTTCTCGAAATTTTTCACATTTGAGGATATTCAGGCCCTGAAGACGGCTGCCAACTTATTTTTGATCGCAGTGGTAGCGCCACCAACTGGTTAAAACAAATACAAATTATTTTCGTTGATTTTTTTCTCCGGGCAGGTTAACAAAATCTACCTTACATTTGCTCGGATGAGTGTTTAGGCCTTGAGGATGTCACAATACGAAAGTCTTTCGCCTTCTTCAGAGTGTCACATGATGGTGTCTTGTGGCCCGTCTTTATCAGCTGATGTTCCATGAGGGCGTGACTTACCTGTCACAAGAATGAAGCCAAGTCACGCCCCCCGCTGTCCGTTCACTCTGCCAAGATGCTGGTCCAGGTGGTAGAGAGGATGAAGGCTCCCTTGTCTCTGTTCATGGTTTTTATGCCTCGCTTGCAGATCTCAATGGCCTCTCTGATCCAGCGCTGTTGTTTGTTCTCTTCGGTGCGGATGACCCTGCCCTTCTCCCGGTCCATGATGTGGTTTTCCCTTTTGCAGTGGTCAGTGATTGCTGATTTGTAATGTTCATGTTGTGCTTGTTCTTTTACTGCTCTGATTTTTCATTTTTTTGACAGGTAAGTCACACCCTCATGGAACATCAGCTCAAGACACCATCATGCGACACTCTGAAGAAGGCGAAAGACTCGCCGAAACATGTCAGTGAAAAAATTAACCTAAAACATAATTGTCTGCTTTTAATGAATCAGTCAAATATCAATAATAAGAAGACAAAATGAACCTAATACAAATAAATGAATGCTTAATAACTCCCCTGCACATGCTCCTAAAAATCCAAACCTTCACCTGTAAATAAAACGTCCCGACCTGAAGACATCTTAATGTTATTATTTTGTTATACACACAGTGCCGCCAAGTGGAATCAAAAATTAGTTTTTATTTTAATTTTCACGTACTGCACGGTGCCCTTTCGACGAATCCGACTGAAAATTAGTCAGAAAAGACTCAAGACAATGATCTTACTCTCTGCCGAATTTTGTGACGTTTTGGCAAAAGGCGTGGCTATTACGGTGCTGAAAAGTCCGATTGTACTCTGTGGCAACAAAAGCTCCAGCAACATGACTCAGGTGATCCTATCTTCTCGAAGTTGCACACATTTGAGGATACTTAAGCCCTGAAGACATCTACCAACTTATTTTTCATCGTAGTAGTAGCGCCACCAACTGGTAAAAGCTAATACAAGTTATTTTCTTGGATGTTTTTCTCCGTGCAACTCAACAAGGTCGCCCTCATATATGCTCGGATGACTGTTTCGGCCATGAGGATGTCCCAATACGAAATTCGTCCTTTTTCATGAAAAGTTGTGGGAGTGGCATTGCACTGTTCGGCAATAAAACAAAGCTGATTATGAGGTTCTAAATATGAACGACAACTCGTGAAACTTTACACACACATCAGGCCGAGCAAATTTATCAATATTTTATACGTTAGTTGTGCAGCTTTTTTGAAATGGCTCGCCATGGCCCTCGAGAAATGTTCAAAAAAGCAGCCCTGGTTGAGTGTTTCACCTCGCTTTTTGTAAATTTTATGGAGTACAGTGAACCCTCGGTTATCGCGGTTAATGGGGACCGAGACCACCCGCAAAAACTGAAAATCCGCGAAGTAGCGGCGCACCTTCAAAAATGCTTAAAAAAAATATACAATATATATAATAAATATATATATATATATATATATATATATATATATATATATATATATATATATATATACGGGGGGAGAGAGAGAGACAGAGAGTGAAATTCATGTTATAACAAAAAAAACAAATTATTATTAAAACTTATTATTTTTTTATTCCCCAACCATTCTTTTTGTATTTATTTAATTACTCTGACTTTTACCTGCTGGTACGCCGTCCGGTGTGCCCTGTGAAATGAAAGGTGGCATTCTTTATTTATTCATTTATTTATTCATTCATAACTGACAGCCTCGCGCTCCGCTTGTGCCCGGGCAGAAGAGGTGCTCCAATTCGGCTTCACTGTGACACACGCCCGCCCTCCTCCCCCGGAGCTTCCATTCGGTTAAACTTAGGGGCCGCTTGGCACCGCCCGTGCCCGGGGAAGGTGCTCCTCTTCGGCTTACTGTGACGCGAGCATGCCCTCCTCCTGCGGAGCTTCCATTCGGTTAAACTTAGGGGCCGCTTGGAACCGCCCGTGCCCGGGGAAGGTGCTCCTCTTCGGCTTACTGTGACGCGAGCATGCCCTCCTCCTCCGGAGCTTCCATTCGGTTAAACTTAGGGGCCGCTTGGCACCGCCCGTGCCCGGGAAAGGTGCTCCTCTACGGCTTAACTGCCACGCACGCCGGCCGGAGCTCTGGTACGGTCCGAACCGCGCGAAACGTCGCCACCGATCGTGTCCGGGGGAACGTGCTCTCTTCGTCCACTCTCCTCTTCGCCCACGCTCTTCTTCGGCGCACGCCGGCCGTCTAACTGCTCCAGCGCCCCGTCGTGCCGCTCGGCGAAACTACAATGCCCCCGAATATTTTTTAGACCCGCGAAGCACTGAACCCGCGAAAGGTGAACCGCGAAGTAGCGAGGGTTCACTGTATGTATAAGACCAAGACCTACAAAAAAGTCTCTTGGAGCAATGAGCTAGGTTTTACAGGAAGTCGGCCATTTTGAATTTACTTAAAAGGGGGCGGGTCACCACAATGGACTTTGTGTAGAAATTATTATTGGGGCCCGAGCAGCGACCGCGGCGAGGTCCCTATTGTTTTTGTAGAAATTATTATTATTATTATTTTTCCGATTGTTCGATCGCATTTTTGACCCCCGAAACATGCACAAAAACTCACCAAACTTGGCAGTCTCATCGGGCATTGCGAAAAATTTGATATTTTAACGTCTAATATGAACAGGAAGTGAGTTATGAATTTTTGAAAGTCCGATTTTTGCCCTTTTTTGCATGTTTACAGGGGTCATTCTTTTGCACCCTGATCCTAAAGGCTTCATCTGATTGCCTTAAAATTCTGTCTGTAGCATCTTAAGACCTGGGACAAACACTGGGGCTAAAAATTTTTGTTTCCGAAATACTATATGACGGGGGCGGGGCTTCAAAGTTTTCACTTAAGATTTCCTTCGCCGCAATGGACAAAATGCTTAATAACTCTCCTGCACGTGCTGCTAAAAATCCAAAACTTCACATGTACATAAAGAGTCGGTACCTGAAGACATCTATATGTTTATATTCAGTTATACACCTTGCGCCAATCAATATCATTTTTTACATTTTGACGTACTGCACGGTGCCCTTTTAACGAATCTGATTGAAAATTGGCTAGAAAAGACTCAAGACATTGATCTTACTCTATCCCTATTTTTGTGACTTTCCTTCGAAGGGCGTGGCTATTACGGTGCCGCAGAGTCTGATTATTCTCCGTGGCAACAAAAGTTCCTGCAAAATGATTCAGATGATCCATCTTCTCGAAATTTTTCACATTTGAGGATATTCAGGCCCTGAAGACGGCTGCCAACTTATTTTTGATCGCAGTGGTAGCGCCACCAACTGGTTAAAACAAATACAAATTATTTTCGTTGATGTTTTTCTCCGGGCAGGTTAACAAAATCTACCTTATATTTGCTCGGATGAGTGTTTAGGCCTTGAGGATGTCACAATACGAAAGTCTTTCGCCTTCTTCAGAGTGTCACATGATGGTGTCTTGTGTCCCGTCTTTATCAGCTGATGTTCCATGAGGGCGTGACTTACCTGTCACGAGAATGAAGGCAAGTCACGCCCCCCGCTGTCCGTTCACTCCGCCAAGATGCTGGTCCAGGTGGTAGAGAGGATGAAGGCTCCCTTGTCTCTGTTCATGGTTTTTATGCCTCGCTTGCAGATCTCAATGGCCTCTCTGATCCAGCGCTGTTGTTTGTTCTCTTCTGTGCGGATGACCCTGCCCTTCTCCCGGTCCATGATGTGGTTTTCCCTTTTGCAGTGGTCAGTGATTGCTGATTTGTAATGTTCATGTTGTGCTTGTTCTTTTACTGCTCTGATTTTTTTCATTTTTTTGACAGGTAAGTCACACCCTCATGGAACATCAGCTCAAGACACCATCATGCGACACTCTGAAGAAGGCGAAAGACTCGCCGAAACATGTCAGTGAAAAAATTAACCTAAAACATAATTGTCTGCTTTTAATGAATCAGTCAAATATCAATAATAAGAAGACAAAATGAACCTAATACAAATAAATGAATGCTTAATAACTCCCCTGCACATGCTCCTAAAAATCCAAACCTTCACCTGTAAATAAAACGTCCCGACCTGAAGACATCTTAATGTTATTATTTTGTTATACACACAGCGCCGCCAAGTGGAATCAAAAATTTGTTTTTATTTTAATTTTCACGTACTGCACGGTGCCCTTTTGTCGAATCCGACTGAAAATTAGTCAGAAAAGACTCAAGACAATGATCTTACTCTCTGCCGAAGTTTGTGACGTTTTGGCAAAAGGCGTGGCTATTACGGTGCTGAAAAGTCCGATTGTACTCTGTGGCAACAAAAGCTCCGGCAACATGACTCAGATGATCCTATCTTCTCGAATTGTACACATTTGAGGATACTTCAGCCCTGAAGACATCTACCAACTTATTTTACATCGTAGTAGTAGCGCCACCAACTGGTAAAAGCTAATACAAGTTATTTTCTTGGATGTTTTTCTCCGTGCAACTCAACAAGGTCGCCCTCATATATGCTCGGATGACTGTTTCGGCCATGAGGATGTCACAATACGAAATTCGTCCTTTTTCGTGAAAAGTTGTGGGAGTGGCATTGCACTGTTCGGCAATAAAACAAAGCTGATTATGAGGTTCTAAATATGAACGACAACTCGTAAAACTTTACACACACATCAGGCCGAGCAAATTTATCAATATTTTATACGTTAGTTGTGCAGCTTTTTTGAAATGGCTCGCCATGGCCCTCGAGAAATGTTAAAAAAAGCAGCTCTGGTTGAGTGTTTCACCTCGCTTTTTGTAAATTTTATGGAGTACAGTGAACCCTCGGTTATCGCGGTTAATGGGGACCGAGACCACCCGCGAAAACTGAAAATCCGCGAAGTAGCGGTGCACCTTCAAAAATTCTTAAAAAAAATATACAATATATATAATAAATATATATATATATATATATACGGGGAGAGAGAGAGTGAAATTCATGTTATAACAAAAAAACCAAATTATTATTAAAACGTATTATTTTTTTATTCCCCAGCCATTCTTTTTGTATTTATTTAATTACTCCGACTTTTACCTGCTGGTACGCCGTCCGGTGTGCCCTTTGAAATGAAAGGTGGCATTCTTTATTTATTTATTCATTTATTCATTCATAACTGACAGCCTCGCGCTCCGCTCATGCCCGGGCAGAAGAGGTGCTCCAATTTGGCTTAACTGTGACACACGCCCGCCCTCCTCCCCCGGAGCTTCCATTCGGTTAAACTTAGGGGCCGCTTGGCACCGCCCGTGCCCGGGGAAGGTGCTCCTCTTCGGCTTACTGTGACGTGAGCATGCCCTCCTCCACCGGAGCTTCCATTCGGTTAAACTTAGGGGCCGCTTGGAACCGCCCGTGCCCGGGGAAGGTGCTCCTCTACGGCTTAACTGCCACGCACGCCGGCCGGAGCTCTGGTACGGTCCGAACCGCGCGAAACGTCGGCACCGATCGTGTCCGGGGGAACGTGCTCTTCTTCGTCCACTCTCCTCTTCGCCCACGCTCTTCTTTGGCGCACGCCGGCCGTCTAATCTCTCCAGCGACCCGTCGTGCCGCTCGGCGAAACTACAATGCCCCCGAATATTTTTTAGACCCGCGAAGCACTGAACCCGCGAAAGGTGAACCGCGAAGTAGCGAGGGTTCACTGTATGTATAAGACCAAGACCTACAAAAAAGTCTCTTGGAGCAATGAGCTAGGTTTTACAGGAAGTCGGCCATTTTTAATTTACTTAAAAGGGGGCGGGTCACCACAATGGACTTTGTGTCGAAATTATTATTGGGGCCCGAGCAGCGACCGCGGCGAGGTCCCTATTGTTTTTGTAGAAAACATTATTACTTTTATTATTATTATTATTATTATTATTAGGGCCTGAGCAGCGACCGCTGCGAAGTCCCTATTGTTTTTGTAGAAATTATTATTATTATTATTTTTCCGATTGTTCGATCGCATTTTTGACCCCCGAAACACGCACAAAAACTCACCAAACTTGGCAGTCTCATCGGGCATGGCGAAAAATTTGATATTTTAACGTCTAATATGAACAGGAAGTGAGTTATGAATTTTTGAAAGTCCGACTTTTGCCCTTTTTTGCATGTTTACAGGGGTCATTCTTTTGCACCCTGATCCTAAAGGCTTCATCTGATTGCCTTAAAATTCTGTCTGTAGCATCTGAAGACCTGGGACAAACACTGGGGCTAAAATTTTTTGTTTCCGAAATACTATATGACGGGGGCGGGGCTTCAAAGTTTTCACTTAAGATTTCCTTCGCCGCAATGGACAAAATGCTTAATAACTCTCCTGCACATGCTGCTAAAAATCCAAAACTTCACATGTACATAAAGAGTCTGTACCTGAAGACATCTATATGTTTATATTCAGTTATACACCTTGCGCCAATCAATATCATTTTTTACATTTTGACGTACTGCACGGTGCCCTTTTAACGAATCCGATTGAAAATTGGCTAGAAAAGACTCAAGACATTGATCTTACTCTATCCCTATTTTTATGACTTTCCTTCAAAGGGCGTGGCTATTACGGTGCCGCAGAGTCTGATTATTCTCCGTGGCAAAAAAAGTTCCTGCAAAATGATTCAGATGATCCATCTTCTGGAAATCTTTCACATTTGAGGATATTCAGGCCCTGAAGACGGCTGCCAACTTATTTTTGATCGCAGTGGTAGCGCCACCAACTGGTTAAAACAAATACAAATTATTTTCGTTGATGTTTTTCTCCGGGCAGGTGAACAAAATCTACCTTATATTTGCTCGGATGAGTGTTTAGGCCTTGAGCATGTCACAATACGAAAGTCTTTCGCCTTCTTCAGAGTGTCACATGATGGTGTCTTGTGACCCGTCTTTATCAGCTGATGTTCCATGAGGGCGTGACTTACCTGTCACAAGAATGAAGGCAAGTCACGCCCCCCGCTGTCCGTTCACTCCGCCAAAATGCTGCTCCAGGTGGTAGAGAGGATGAAGGCTCCCTTGTCTCTGTTAATGGTTTTTATGCCTCGCTTGCAGATCTCAATGGCCTCTCTGATCCAGCGCTGTTGTTTGTTCTCTTCGGTGCGGATGACCCTGCCCTTCTCCCGGTCCATGATGTGGTTTTCCCTTTTGCAGTGGTCAGTGATTGCTGATTTGTAATGTTCATGTTGTGCTTGTTCTTTTACTGCTCTGATTTTTCATTTTTTTGACAGGTAAGTCACACCCTCATGGAACATCAGCTCAAGACACCATCATGCGACACTCTGAAGAAGGCGAAAGACTCGCCGAAAGATGTCAGGTAAAAAATTAACCTAAAACATAAATGTCTGCTTTTAATGAATCAGTCAAATATCAATAATAAGAAGACAAAATGAACCTAATACAAATAAATGAATGCTTAATAACTCCCCTGCACATGCTCCTAAAAATCCAAACCTTCACCTGTAAATAAAACGTCCCGACCTGAAGACATCTTAATGTTATTATTTTGTTTTACACACAGCGCCGCCAAGTGGAATCAAAAATTTGTTTTTATTTTAATTTTCACGTACTGCACGGTGCCCTTCTGACGAATCCGACTGAAAATTAGTCAGAAAAGACTCAAGACAATGATCTTACTCTCTGCCGAATTTTGTGACGTTTTGGCAAAAGGCGTGGCTATTACGGTGCTGAAAAGTCCGATTGTACTTTGTGACAACAAAAGCTCCGGCAACATGACTCAGATGATCCTATCTTCTCGAAGTTGTACACATTTGAGGATACTTCAGCCCTGAAGACTTCTACCAACTTATTTTTCATCGTAGTAGTAGCGCCACCAACTGGTAAAAGCTAATACAAGTTATTTTCTTGGATGTTTTTCTCCGTGCAACTCAACAAGGTCGCCCTCATATATGCTCGGATTACTGTTTCGGCCATGAGGATGTCACAATACGAAATTCGTCCTTTTTCGTGAAAGGTTGTGGGAGTGGCATTGCACTGTTCGGCAATAAAACAACGCTGATTATGAGGTTGTAAATATGAACGACAACTCGTGAAACTTTACACACACATCAGGCCGAGCAAATTTATAAATATATATATATATATATATATATATATATATATATATATATATACGGGGAGAGAGAGAGTGAAATTCATGTTACAACAAAAAAAAACAAATTATTATTAAAACATATTATTTTTTAATTCCCCAGCCATTCTTTTTGTATTTATTTAATTACTCCGACTTTTACCTGCTGGTACGCCGTCCGGTGTGCCCTGTGAAATGAAAGGTGGCATTCTTTATTTATTTATTCATTTATTCATTCATAACTGACAGCCTCGCGCTCCGCTCGTGCCCGGGCGGAAGAGGTGCTCCAATTCGGCTTAACTGTGACACACGCCCGCCCTCCTCCCCCGGAACTTCCATTCGGTTAAACTTAGGGGCCGCTTGGCACCGCCCGTGCCCGGGGAAGGTGCTCCTCTTCGGCTTACTGTGACGCGAGCATGCCCTCCTCCTCCGGAGCTTCCATTCAGTTAAACTTAGGGGCCGCTTGAAACCGCCCGTGCCCGGGGAAGGTGCTCCTCTTCGGCTTACTGTGACGCGAGCATCCCCTCCTCCTCCGGAGCTTCCATTCGGTTAAACTTAGGGGCCGCTTGGAACCGCCCGTGCCCGTGGAAGGTGCTCCTCTTCGGCTTACTGTGACGCGAGCATGCCCTCCTCCTCCGGAGCTTCCATTCGGTTAACCTTAGGGGCCGCTTGGAACCGCCCGTGCCCGGGGAAGGTGCTCCTCTTCGGCTTACTGTGACGCGAGCATGCCCTCCTCCTCCGGAGCTTCCATTCGGTTAAACTTAGGGGCCGCTTGGCACCGCCCGTGCCCGGGGAAGGTGTTCCTCTACGGCTTAACTGCCACGCACGCCGGCCGGAGCTCTGGTACGGTTCAAACCGCGCGAAACGTCGCCACCGATCGTGTCCGGGGGAACGTGCTCTTCTTCGTCCACTCTCCTCTTCGCCCACGCTCTTCTTCGGCGCACGCCGGCCGTCTAACTGCTCCAGCGCCCCGTCGTGCCGCTCGGCGAAACTACAATGCCCCCGAATATTTTTTAGACCCGCGAAGCACTGAACCCGCGAAAGGTGAACCGCGAAGTAGCGAGGGTTCACTGTATGTATAAGACCAAGACCTACAAAAAAGTCTCTTGGAGCAATGAGCTAGGTTTTACAGGAAGTCGGCCATTTTTAATTTACTTAAAAGGGGGCGGGTCACCACAATGGACTTTGTGTAGAAATTATTATTGGGGCCCGAGCAGCGACGGCGGCGAGGTCCCTATTGTTTTTGAAGAAATTATTATTAGGGCCTGAGCAGCGACCGCTACGAGGTCCCCATTGTTTTTGTGGAAATTATTATTATTTTTATTATTATTATTAGGGCCCGAGCAGTGACCGCTGCGAGGTCCCTATTGTTTTTCTAGAAATTGTTATTAGGGCCCGAGCTGCGACGGCTGCGAGGTCCCTATTGTTTTTGTAGAAAATATTATTACTTTTATTATTAATAATATTATTATTATTATTATTATTAGGGCCTGAGCAGCGACCGCTGCGAAGTCCCTATTGTTTTTGTAGAAATTATTATTATTATTATTTTTCCGATTGTTCGATCGCATTTTTGACCCCCGAAACATGCACAAAAACTCACCAAACTTGGCAGTCTCATCGGGCATGGCGAAAAATTTGATATTTTAACGTCTAATATGAACAGGAAGTGAGTTATGAATTTTTGAAAGTCCGACTTTTGCCCTTTTTTGCATGTTTACAGGGGTCATTCTTTTGCACCCTGATCCTAAAGGCTTCATCTGATTGCCTTAAAATTCTGTCTGTAGCATCTGAAGACCTGGGACAAACACTGGGGCTAAAATTTTTTGTTTCCGAAATACTATATGACAGGGGCGGGGCTTCAAAGTTTTCACTTAAGATTTCCTTCGCCGCAATGGACAAAATGCTTAATAACTCTCCTGCACATGCTGCTAAAAATCCAAAACTTCACATGTACATAAAGAGTCTGTACCTGAAGACATCTATATGTTTATATTCAGTTATACACCTTGCGCCAATCAATATCATTTTTTACATTTTGACGTACTGCACGGTGCCCTTTTAACGAATCTGATTGAAAATTGGCTAGAAAAGACTCAAGACATTGATCTTACTCTATCCCTATTTTTGTGACTTTCCTTCGAAGGGCGTGGCTATTACGGTGCCGCAGAGTCTGATTATTCTCCGTGGCAACAAAAGTTCCTGCAAAATGATTCAGATGATCCATCTTCTCGAAATTTTTCACATTTGAGGATATTCAGGCCCTGAAGACGGCTGCCAACTTATTTTTGATCGCAGTGGTAGCGCCACCAACTGGTTAAAACAAATACAAATTATTTTCGTTGATGTTTTTCTCCGGGCAGGTTAACAAAATCTACCTTATATTTGCTCGGATGAGTGTTTAGGCCTTGAGCATGTCACAATACAAAAGTCTTTCGCCTTCTTCAGAGTGTCACATGATGGTGTCTTGTGACCCGTCTTTATCAGCTGATGTTCCATGAGGGCGTGACTTACCTGTCACAAGAATGAAGGCAAGTCACGCCCCCCGCTGTCCGTTCACTCTGCCAAGATGCTGGTCCAGGTGGTAGAGAGGATGAAGGCTCCCTTGTCTCTGTTCATGGTTTTTATGCATCGCTTGCAGATCTCAATGGCCTCTCTGATCCAGCGCTGTTGTTTGTTCTCTTCTGTGCGGATGACCCTGCCCTTCTCCCGGTATGATGTGGTATTCCCTTTTGCAGTGGTCAGTGATTGCTGATTTGTAATGTTCATGTTGTGCTTGTTCTTTTACTGCTCTGATTTTTTAATTTTTTTGACAGGTAAGTCACACCCTCATGGAACATCAGCTCAAGACACCATCATGCGACACTCTGAAGAAGGCGAAAGACTCGCCGAAACATGTCAGGTAAAAAATTATCCTAAAACATAATTGTCTGCTTTTAATGAATCAGTCAAATATCAATAATAAGAAGACAAAATGAACCTAATACAAATAAATGAATGCTTAATAACTCCCCTGCACATGCTCCTAAAAATCCAAACCTTCACCTGTAAATAAAACGTCCTGACCTGAAGACATCTTAATGTTATTATTTTGTTATACACACAGTGCCGCCAAGTGGAATCAAAAATTTTTTTTTATTTTAATTTTCACGTACTGCACGGTGCCCTTTTGACGAATCCGACTGAAAATTAGTCAGAAAAGACTCTAGACAATTATCTTACTCTCTGCCGAATTTTGTGACGTTTTGGCAAAAGGCATGGCTATTACGGTGCTGAAAAGTCCGATTGTACTCTGTGGCAACAAAAGCTCCAGCAACATGACTCAGATGATCCTATCTTCTCGAAGTTGCACACATTTGAGGATACTTAAGCCCTGAAGACATCTACCAACTTATTTTTCATCGTAGTAGTAGCGCCACCAACTGCTTATAGCTAATACAAGTTATTTTCTTGGATGTTTTTCTCCGTGCAACTCAACAAGGTCGCCCTCATATATGCTCGGATGACTGTTTCGGGCCATGAGGATGTCATAATACGAAATTTGTCCTTTTTCATGAAAAGTTGTGGGAGTGCCATTGCACTGTTCGGCAATAAAACAACGCTGATTATGAGGTTCTAAATATGAACAACAACTCGTGAAACTTTACACACACATCAGGCCGAGCAAATTTATCAATATTTTATACGTTAGTTGTGCAGCTTTTTTGAAATGGCTCACCATGGCCCTCGAGAAATGTTAAAAAAAGCAGCCCTGGTTGAGTGTTTCACCTCGCTTTTTGTAAATTTTATGGAGTACAGTGAACCCTCGGTTATCGCGGTTAATGGGGACCGAGACCACCCGCGAAAACTGAAAATCCGCGAAGTAGCGGCGCACCTTCAAAAATGCTTAAAAAAAATATACAATATATATAATAAATATATATATATATATATATATATATATATATATACGGGGGGAGAGAGAGAGAGAGAGAGTGAAATTCATGTTATAACAAAAAAAACAAATTATTATTAAAACTTATTATTTTTTTATTCCCCAACCATTCTTTTTGTATTTATTTAATTACTCCGACTTTTACCTGCTGGTACGCCGTCCGGTGTGCCCTGTGAAATGAAAGGTGGCATTCTTTATTTATTTATTCATTTATTCATTCATAACTGACAGCCTCGCGCTCCGCTCGTGCCCGGCAGAAGAGGTGCTCCAATTCAGCTTAACTGTGACACACGCCCGCCCTCCTCCCCCGGAGCTTCCATTCGGTTAAACTTAGGGGCCGCTTGGCACCGCCCGTGCCCGGGGAAGGTGCTCCTCTTCGGCTTACTGTGACGCAAGCATGCCCTCCTCCTCCGGAGCTTCCATTCGGTTAAACTTAGGGGCCGCTTGGAACCGCCCGTGCCCGGGGAAGGTGCTCCTCTTCGGCTTACTGTGACGCGAGCATGTCCTCCTCCTCCGGAGCTTCCATTCGGTTAAACTCAGGGGCCGCTTGGAACCGCCCGTGCCCGGGGAAGGTGCTCCTCTACGGCTTAACTGCCACGCACGCCGGCCGGAGCTCTGGTACGGTCCGAACCGCGCGAAACGTCGCCACCGATCGTGTCCGGGGGAACGTGCTCTTCTTCGTCCACTCTCCTCTTCGCCCACGCTCTTCTTCGGCGCACGCCGGCCGTCTAACCGCTCCAGCGCCCCGTCGTGCCGCTCGGCGAAACTACAATGCCCCCGAATATTTTTTAGACCCGCGAAGCACTGAACCCGCGAAAGGTGAACCTCGAAGTAGCGAGGGTTCACTGTATGTATAAGACCAAGACCTACAAAAAAGTCTCTTGGAGCAATGAGCTAGGTTTTACAGGAAGTCGGCCATTTTGAATTTACTTAAAAGGGGGCGGGTCTCCACAATGGACTTTGTGTAGAAATTATTATTGGGGCCCGAGCAGCGACCGCGGCGAGGTCCCTATTGTTTTTGTAGAAAATATTATTACTTTTATTATTATTATTATTATTATTATTATTATTAGGGCCTGAGCAGCGACCGCTAAGAAGTCCCTATTGTTTTTGTAGAAATTATTATTATTATTATTTTTCCGATTGTTCGATCGCATTTTTGACCCCCGAAACATGCACAAAAACTCACCAAACTTGGCAGTCTCATCGGGCATGGCGAAAAATTTGATATTTTTTAACGTCTAATATGAACAGGAAGTGAGTTATGAATTTTTGAAAGTCCGACTTTTGCCCTTTTTTGCATGTTTACAGGGGTCATTCTTTTGCACCCTGATCCTAAAGGCTTCATCTGATTGCCTTAAAGTTCTGTCTGGAGCATCTTAAGACCTGGGACAAACACTGGGGCTAAAATTTTTTGTTTCCGAAATACTATATGACGGGGGCGGGGCTTCAAAGTTTTCACTTAAGATTTCCTTCGCCGCAATGGACAAAATGCTTAATAACTCTCCTGCACGTGATGCTAAAAATCCAAAACTTCACATGTACATAAAGAGTCGGTACCTGAAGACATCTATATGTTTATATTCAGTTATACACCTTGCGCCAATCAATATAAATCTTTACATTTTGACGTACTGCACGGTGCCCTTTTAACGAATCCGACTGAAAATTGGCTAGAAAAGACTCAAGACATTGATCTTACTCTATCCCTATTTTTATGACTTTCCTTCAAAGGGCGTGGCTATTACGGTGCCGCAGAGTCTGATTATTCTCCGTGGCAACAAAAGTTCCTGCAAAATGATTCAGATGATCCATCTTCTGGAAATCTTTCACATTTGAGGATATTCAGGCCCTGAAGACGGCTGCCAACTTATTTTTGATCGCAGTGGTAGCGCCACCAACTGGTTAAAACAAATACAAATTATTTTCGTTGATGTTTTTCTCCGGGCAGGTTAACAAAATCTACCTTATATTTGCTCGGATGAGTGTTTAGGCCTTGAGCATGTCACAATACGAAAGTCTTTCGCCTTCTTCAGAGTGTCACATGATGGTGTCTTGTGACCCGTCTTTATCAGCTGATGTTCCATGAGGGCGTGACTTACCTGTCACAAGAATGAAGGCAAGTCACGCCCCCCGCTGTCCGTTCACTCCGCCAAGATGCTGGTCCAGGTGGTAGAGAGGATGAAGGCTCCCTTGTCTCTGTTCATGGTTTTTATGCCTCGCTTGCAGATCTCAATGGCCTCTCTGATCCAGCGCTGTTGTTTGTTCTCTTCTGTGCGGATGACCCTGCCCTTCTCCCGGTCCATGATGTGGTTTTCCCTTTTGCAGTGGTCAGTGATTGCTGATTTGTAATGTTCATGTTGTGCTTGTTCTTTTACTGCTCTGATTTTTTCATTTTTTTGACAGGTAAGTCACACCCTCATGGAACATCAGCTCAAGACACCATCATGCGACACTCTGAAGAAGGCGAAAGACTCGCCGAAACATGTCAGGTAAAAAATTAACCTAAAACATAATTGTCTGCTTTTAATGAATCAGTCAAATATCAATAATAAGAAGACAAAATGAACCTAATACAAATAAAGGAATGCTTAATAACTCCCCTGCACATGCTCCTAAAAATCCAAACCTTCACCTGTAAATAAAACGTCCCGACCTGAAGACATCTTAATGTTATTATTTTGTTATACACACAGTGCCGCCAAGTGGAATCAAAAATTTGTTTTTATTTTAATTTTCACGTACTGCACGGTGCCCTTTTGACGAATCCGACTGAAAATTAGTCAGAAAAGACTCAAGACAATGATCTTACTCTCTGCCGAATTTTGTGACGTTTTGGCAAAAGGCGTGGCTATTAAGGTGCTGAAAAGTCCGATTGTACTCTGTGGCAACAAAAGCTCCGGCAACATGACTCAGATGATCCTATCTTCTCGAAGTTGTACACATTTGAGGATACTTCAGCCCTGAAGACATCTACCAACTTATTTTACATCGTAGTAGTAGCGCCACCAACTGGTAAAAGCTAATACAAGTTATTTTCTTGGATGTTTTTCTCCGTGCAACTCAACAAGGTCGCCCTCATATATGCTCGGATGACTGTTTCGGCCATGAGGATGTCACAATACGAAATTCGTGATTTTTCGTGAAAAGTTGTGGAGTGGCATTGCACTGTTCGGCAATAAAACAAAGCTGATTATGAGGTTCTAAATATGAACGACAACTCGTAAAACTTTACACACACATCAGGCCGAGCAAATTTATCAATATTTTATACGTTAGTTGTGCAGCTTTTTTGAAATGGCTCGCCATGGCCCTCGAGAAATGTTAAAAAAAAGCAGCTCTGGTTGAGTGTTTCACCTCGCTTTTTGTAAATTTTATGGAGTACAGTGAACCCTCGGTTATCGCGGTTAATGGGGACCGAGACCACCCGCGAAAACTGAAAATCCGCGAAGTAGCGGCGCACCTTCAAAAATGCAAAAAAAAAATATACAATATATATAATAAATATATAAATATATATATATATATATATATATATATATATATATATATATATATATATATATACGGGGGGAGAGAGAGAGAGAGAGTGAAATTCATGTTATAACAAAAAAACCAAATTATTATTAAAACGTATTATTTTTTTATTCCCCAGCCATTCTTTTTGTATTTATTTAATTACTCCGACTTTTACCTGCTGGTACGCCGTCCGGTGTGCCCTGTGAAATGAAAGGTGGCATTCTTTATTTATTTATTCATTTATTCATTCATAACTGACAGCCTCGCGCTCCGCTCGTGCCCGGGCAGAAGAGGTGCTCCATTTTGGCTTAACTGTGACACACGCCCGCCCTCCTCCCCCGGAGCTTCCATTCGGTTAAACTTAGGGGCCGCTTGGCACCGCCCGTGCCCGGGGAAGGTGCTCCTCTTCGGCTTACTGTGACGCGAGCATGCCCTCCTCCTGCGGAGCTTCCATTCGGTTAAACTTAGGGGCCGCTTGGAACCGCCCGTGCCCGGGGAAGGTGCTCCTCTTCGGCTTACTGTGACGCGAGCATGCCCTCCTCCTCCGGAGCTTCCATTCGGTTAAACTTAGGGGCCGCTTGGCACCGCCCGTGCCCGGGGAAGGTGCTCCTCTACGGCTTAACTGCCACGCACGCCGGCCGGAGCTCTGGTACGGTCCGAACCGCGCGAAACGTCGCCACCGATCGTGTCCGGGGGAACGTGCTCTTCTTCGTCCACTCTCCTCTTCGCCCACGCTCTTCTTCGGCGCACGCCGGCCGTCTAACCGCTCCAGCGCCCCGTCGTGCCGCTCGGCGAAACTACAATGCCCCCGAATATTTTTTATACCCGCGAAGCACTGAACCCGCGAAAGGTGAACCGCGAAGTAGCGAGGGTTCACTGTATGTATAAGACCAAGACCTACAAAAAAGTCTCTTGGAGCAATGAGCTAGGTTTTACAGGAAGTCGGCCATTTTGAATTTACTTAAAAGGGGGCGGGTCACCACAATGGACTTTGTGTAGAAATTATTATTGGGGCCCGAGCAGCGACCGCGGCGAGGTCCCTATTGTTTTTGTAGAAAATATTATTACTTTTATTATTATTATTATTATTATTATTAGGGCCTGAGCAGCGACCGCTGCGAAGTCCCTATTGTTTTTGTAGAAATTATTATTATTATTATTTTTCCGATTGTTCGATCGCATTTTTGACCCCCGAAACATGCACAAAAACTCACCAAACTTGGCAGTCTCATCGGGCATGGCGAAAAATTTGATATTTTAACGTCTAATATGAACAGGAAGTGAGTTATGAATTTTTGAAAGTCCGACTTTTGCCCTTTTTTGCATGTTTACAGGGGTCATTCTTTTGCACCCTGATCCTAAAGGCTTCATCTGATTGCCTTAAAATTCTGTCTGTAGCATCTGAAGACCTGGGACAAACACTGGGGCTAAAATTTTTTGTTTCCGAAATACTATATGACGGGGGCGGGGCTTCAAAGTTTTCACTTAAGATTTCCTTCGCCGCAATGGACAAAATGCTTAATAACTCTCCTGCACATGCTGCTAAAAATCCAAAACTTCACATGTACATAAAGAGTCTGTACCTGAAGACATCTATATGTTTATATTCAGTTATACACCTTGCGCCAATCAATATAATTTTTTACATTTTGACGTACTGCACGGTGCCCTTTTAACGAATCTGATTGAAAATTGGCTAGAAAAGACTCAAGACATTGATCTTACTCTATCCCTATTTTTGTGACTTTCCTTCGAAGGGCGTGGCTATTACGGTGCCGCAGAGTCTGATTATTCTCCGTGGCAACAAAAGTTCCTGCAAAATGATTCAGATGATCCATCTTCTCGAAATTTTTCACATTTGAGGATATTCAGGCCCTGAAGACGGCTGCCAACTTATTTTTGATCGCAGTGGTAGCGCCACCAACTGGTTAAAACAAATACAAATTATTTTCGTTGATGTTTTTCTCCGGGCAGGTTAACAAAATCTACCTTATATTTGCTCGGATGAGTGTTTAGGCCTTGAGCATGTCACAATACGAAAGTCTTTCGCCTTCTTCAGAGTGTCACATGATGGTGCCTTGTGACCCGTCTTTATCAGATGATGTTCCATGAGGGCGTGACTTACCTGTCACAAGAATGAAGGCAAGTCACGCCCCCCGCTGTCCGTTCACTCCGCCAAGATGCTGGTCCAGGTGGTAGAGAGGATGAAGGCTCCCTTGTCTCTGTTCATGGTTTTTATGCCTCGCTTGCAGATCTCAATGGCCTCTCTGATCCAGCGCTGTTGTTTGTTCTCTTCTGTGCGGATGACCCTGCCCTTCTCCCGGTCCATGATGTGGTTTTCCCTTTTGCAGTGGTCAGTGATTGCTGATTTGTAATGTTCATGTTGTGCTTGTTCTTTTACTGCTCTGATTTTTTTCATTTTTTTGACAGGTAAGTCACACCCTCATGGAACATCAGCTCAAGACACCATCATGCGACACTCTGAAGAAGGCGAAAGACTCGCCGAAACATGTCAGTGAAAAAATTAACCTAAAACATAATTGTCTGCTTTTAATGAATCAGTCAAATATCAATAATAAGAAGACAAAATGAACCTAATACAAATAAATGAATGCTTAATAACTCCCCTGCACATGCTCCTAAAAATCCAAACCTTCACCTGTAAATAAAACGTCCCGACCTGAAGACATCTTAATGTTATTATTTTGTTATACACACAGTGCCGCCAAGTGGAATCAAAAATTTGTTTTTATTTTAATTTTCACGTACTGCACGGTGCCCTTTTGACGAATCCGACTGAAAATTAGTCAGAAAAGACTCAAGACAATGATCTTACTCTCTGCCGAATTTTGTGACGTTTTGGCAAAAGGCGTGGCTATTACGGTGCTGAAAAGTCCGATTGTACTCTGTGGCAACAAAAGCTCCGGCAACATGACTCAGATGATCCTATCTTCTCGAAGTTGTACACATTTGAGGATACTTCAGCCCTGAAGACATCTACCGACTTATTTTTCATCGTAGTAGTAGCGCCACCAACTGGTAAAAGCTAATACAAGTTATTTTCTTGGATGTTTTTCTCCGTGCAACTCAACAAGGTTGCCCTCATATATGCTCGGATGACTGTTTCGGCCATGAGGATGTCACAATACGAAATTTGTCCTTTTTCGTGAAAAGTTTTGGGAGTGGCATTGCACTGTTCGGCAATAAAACAACGCTGATTATGAGGTTCTAAATATGAACGACAACTCGTGAAACTTAACACACACATCAGGCCGAGCAAATTTATCAATATTTTATACGTTAGTTGTGCAGCTTTTTTTAAATGGCTCGCCATGGCCCTCGAGAAATGTTAAAAAAAAAGCAGCCCTGATTGAGTGTTTCACCTCGCTTTTTGTAAATTTTATGGAGTACAGTGAACCCTCGGTTATCGCGGTTAATGGGGACCGAGACCACCCGCGAAAACTGAAAATCCGCGAAGTAGCGGCGCACCTTCAAAAATGCTTAAAAAAAATATACAATGTATATAATAAATATATATATATATATATATATATACGGGGAGAGAGAGAGTGAAATTCATTTTATAACAAAAAAACCAAATTATTATTAAAACGTATTATTTTTTTATTCCCCAGCCATTCTTTTTGTATTTATTTAATTACTCCGACTTTTACCTGCTGGTACGCCGTCCGGTGTGCCCTGTGAAATGAAAGGTGGCATTCTTTATTTATTTATTCATTTATTCATTCATAACTGACAGCCTCGCGCTCCGCTCGTGCCCGGGCAGAAGAGGTGCTCCAATTCGGCTTAACTGTGACACACGCCCGCCCTCCTCCCCCGGAGCTTCCATTCGGTTAAACTTAGGGGCCGCTTGGCACCGCCGTGCCCGGGGAAGGTGCTACTCTTCGGCTTACTGTGACGCGAGCATGCCCTCCTCCTCCGGAGCTTCCATTCGGTTAAACTTAGGGGCCGCTTGGAACCGCCCGTGCCCGGGGAAGGTGCTCCTCTTCGGCTTACTGTGACGCGAGCATGCCCGCCTCCTCCGGAGCTTCCATTCGGTTAAACTCAGGGGCCGCTTGGAACCGCCCGTGCCCGGGGAAGGTGCTCCTCTTTGGCTTACTGTGACGCGAACATGCCCTCCTCCTCCGGAGCTTCCATTCGGTTAAACTTAGGGGCCGCTTGGCACCGCCCGTGCCCGGGGAAGGTGCTCCTCTATGGCTTAACTGCCACGCACGCCGGCCGGAGCTCTGGTACGGTCCGAACCGCGCGAAACGTCGCCACCGATCGTGTCCGGGGGAACGTGCTCTTCTTCGTCCACTCTCCTCTTCGCCCACGCTCTTCTTCGGCGCACGCCGGCCGTCTAACCGCTCCAGCGCCCCGTCGTGCCGCTCGGCGAAACTACAATGCCCCCGAATATTTTTTAGACCCGCGAAGCACTGAACCCGCGAAAGGTGAACCGCGAAGTAGCGAGGGTTCACTGTATGTATAAGACCAAGACCTACAAAAAAGTCTCTTGGAGCAATGAGCTAGGTTTTACAGGAAGTCGGCCATTTTGAATTTACTTAAAAGGGGGCGGGTCACCACAATGGACTTTGTGTAGAAATTATTATTGGGGCCCGAGCAGCGACCGCGGCGAGGTCCCTATTGTTTTTGTAGAAAATATTATTACTTTTATTATTATTATTATTATTATTATTATTAGGGCCTGAGCAGCGACCGCTGCGAAGTCCCTATTGTTTTTGTAGGAATTATTATTATTATTATTTTTCCGATTGTTCGATCGCATTTTTGACCCCCGAAACATGCACAAAAACTCACCAAACTTGGCAGTCTCATCGGGCATGGCGAAAAATTTGATATTTTTTAACGTCTAATATGAACAGGAAGTGAGTTATGAATTTTTGAAAGTCCGACTTTTGCCCTTTTTTGCATGTTTACAGGGGTCATTCTTTTGCACCCTGATCCTAAAGGCTTCATCTGATTGCCTTAAAGTTCTGTCTGGAGCATCTTAAGACCTGGGACAAACACTGGGGCTAAAATTTTTTGTTTCCGAAATACTATATGACGGGGGCGGGGCTTCAAAGTTTTCACTTAAGATTTCCTTCGCCGCAATGGACAAAATGCTTAATAACTCTCCTGCACGTGCTGCTAAAAATCCAAAACTTCACATGTACATAAAGAGTCGGTACCTGAAGACATCTATATGTTTATATTCAGTTATACACCTTGCGCCAATCAATATAAATCTTTACATTTTGACGTACTGCACGGTGCCCTTTTAACGAATCCGATTGAAAATTGGCTAGAAAAGACTCAAGACATTGATCTTACTCTATCCCTATTTTTATGACTTTCCTTCAAAGGGCGTGGCTATTACGGTGCCGCAGAGTCTGATTATTCTCCGTGGCAACAAAAGTTCCTGCAAAATGATTCAGATGATCCATCTTCTGGAAATCTTTCACATTTGAGGATATTCAGGCCCTGAAGACGGCTGCCAACTTAATTTTGATCGCAGTGGTAGCGCCACCAACTGGTTAAAACAAATACAAATTATTTTCGTTGATGTTTTTCTCCGGGCAGGTTAACAAAATCTACCTTATATTTGCTCGGATGAGTGTTTAGACTTTGAGGATGTCACAATACGAAAGTCTTTCGCCTTCTTCAGAGTGTCACATGATGGTGTCTTGTGACCCGTCTTTATCCGCTGATGTTCCATGAGGGCGTGACTTACCTGTCACGAGAATGAAGGCAAGTCACGCCCCCCGCTGTCCGTTCACTCCGCCAAGATGCTGGTCCAGGTGGTAGAGAGGATGAAGGCTCCCTTGTCTCTGTTCATGGTTTTTATGCCTCGCTTGCAGATCTCAATGGCCTCTCTGATCCAGCGCTGTTGTTTGTTCTCTTCTGTGCGGATGACCCTGCCCTTCTCCCGGTCCATGATGTGGTTTTCCCTTTTGCAGTGGTCAGTGATTGCTGATTTGTAATGTTCATGTTGTGCTTGTTCTTTTACTGCTCTGATTTTTTCATTTTTTTGACAGGTAAGTCACACCCTCATGGAACATCAGCTGATAAAGACGGGTCTCAAGACACCATCATGCGACACTCTGAAGAAGGCAAAAGACTCGCCGAAACATGTCAGGTAAAAAATTAACCTCAAACATAATTGTCTGCTTTTAATGAATCAGTCAAATATCAATAATAAGAAGACAAAATGAACCTAATACAAATAAATGAATGCTTAATAACTCCCCTGCACATGCTCCTAAAAATCCAAACCTTCACCTGTAAATAAAACGTCCCGACCTGAAGACATCTTAATGTTATTATTTTGTTATACACACAGCGCCGCCAAGTGGAATCAAAAATTTGTTTTTATTTTAATTTTCACGTACTGCACGGTGCCCTTTTGACGAATCCGACTGAAAATTTGTCAGAAAAGACTCAAGACAATGATCTTACTCTCTGCTGAATTTTGTGACGTTTTGGCAAAAGGCGTGGCTATTACGGTGCTGAAAAGTCCGATTGTACTCTGTGGCAACAAAAGCTCCGGCAACATGACTCAGATGATCCTATCTTCTCGAAGTTGTACACATTTGAGGATAATTCAGCCCTGAAGACATCTACCGACTTATTTTTCATCGTAGTAGTAGCGCCACCAACTGGTAAAAGCTAATACAAGTTATTTTCTTGGATGTTTTTCTCCGTGCAACTCAACAAGGTCGCCCTCATATATGCTCGGATGACTGTTTCGGCCATGAGGATGTCACAATACGAAATTTGTCCTTTTTCGTGAAAAGTTGTGGGAGTGGCATTGCACTGTTCGGCAATAAAACAACGCTGATTATGAGGTTCTAAATATGAACGACAACTCGTGAAACTTTACACACACATCAGGCCGAGCAAATTTATCAATATTTTATACGTTAGTTGTGCAGCTTTTTTTAAATGGCTCGCCATGGCCCTCGAGAAATGTTAAAAAAAGCAGCCCTGATTGAGTGTTTCACCTCGCTTTTTGTAAATTTTATGGAGTACAGTGAACCCTCGGTTATCGCGGTTAATGGGGACCGAGACCACCCGCGAAAACTGAAAATCCGCGAAGTAGCGGCGCACCTTCAAAAATGCTTAAAAAAAATATACAATATATATAATAAATATATATATATATATATATATATATATATATATATATATATATACGGGGAGAGAGAGAGTGAAATTCATTTATAACAAAAAAACCAAATTATTATTAAAACGTATTATTTTTTTATTCCCCAGCCATTCTTTTTGTATTTATTTAATTACTCCGACTTTTACCTGCTGGTACGCCGTCCGGTGTGCCCTGTGAAATGAAAGGTGGCATTCTTTATTTATTTATTCATTTATTCATTCATAACTGACAGCCTCGCGCTCCGCTCGTGCCCGGGCAGAAGAGGTGCTCCAATTTGGCTTAACTGTGACACACGCCCGTCCTCCTCCCCCGGAGCTTCCATTCGGTTAAACTTAGGGGCCGCTTGGCACCGCCCGTGCCCGGGGAAGGTGCTCCTCTTCGGCTTACTGTGACGCGAGCATGCCCTCCTCCTCCGGAGCTTCATTCGGTTAAACTTAGGGGCCGCTTGGAACCGCCCGTGCCCGGGGAAGGTGCTCCTCTTCGGCTTACTGTGACGCGAGCATGCCCTCCTCCTCCGGAGCTTCCATTCGGTTAAACTTAGGGGCCGCTTTGCACCGCCCGTGCCCGGGGAAGGTGCTCCTCTACGGCTTAACTGCCACGCACGCTGGCCGGAGCTCTGGTACGGTCCGAACCGCGCGAAACGTCGCCACCGATCGTGTCCGGGGGAACGTGCTCTTCTTCGTCCACTCTCCTCTTCGCCCACGCTCTTCTTCGGCGCACGCCGGCCGTCTAACCGCTCAGCGCCCCGTCGTGCCGCTCGGCGAAACTACAATGCCCCGAATATTTTTTAGACCCGCGAAGCACTGAACCCGCGAAAGGTGAACCGCGAAGTAGCGAGGGTTCACTGTATGTATAAGACCAAGACCTACAAAAAAGTCTCTTGGAGCAATGAGCTAGGTTTTACAGGAAGTCGGCCATTTTGAATTTACTTAAAAGGGGGCGGGTCCACCACAATGGACTTTGTGTAGAAATTATTATTGGGGCCCGAGCAGCGACCGCGGCGAGGTCCCAATTGTTTTTGTAGAAAATATTATTACTTTTATTATTATTATTATTATTATTATTAGGGCCTGAGCAGCGACCGCTGCGAAGTCCTATTGTTTTTGTAGAAATTATTATTATTATTATTTTTCCGATTGTTCGATCGCATTTTTGACCCCCGAAACATGCACAAAAACTCACCAAACTTGGCAGTCTCATCGGGCATGGCGAAAAATTTGACATTTTAACGTCTAATATGAACAGGAAGTGAGTTATGAATTTTTGAAAGTCCGACTTTTGCCCTTTTTTGCATGTTTACAGGGGTCATTCTTTTGCACCCTGATCCTAAAGGCTTCATCTGATTGCCTTAAAATTCTGTCTGTAGCATCTGAAGACCTGGCACAAACACTGGGGCTAAAATTTTTTGTTTCCGAAATACTATATGACGGGGGCGGGGCATCAAAGTTTTCACTTAAGATTTCCTTCGCCGCAATGGACAAAATGCTTAATAACTCTCCTGCACATGCTGCTAAAAATCCAAAACTTCACATGTACATAAAGAGTCTGTACCTGAAGACATCTATATGTTTATATTCAGTTATACACCTTGCGCCAATCAATATCATTTTTTACATTTTGACGTACTGCACGGTGCCCTTTTAACGGATCTGATTGAAAATTGGCTAGAAAAGACTCAAGACATTGATCTTACTCTATCCCTATTTTTGTGACTTTTCCTTCGAAGGGCGTGGCTATTACGGTGCCGCAGAGTCTGATTATTCTCCGTGGCAACAAAAGTTCCTGCAAAATGATTCAGATGATCCATCTTCTCGAAATTTTTCACATTTGAGGATATTCAGGCCCTGAAGACGGCTGCCAACTTATTTTTTATCGCAGTGGTAGCGCCACCAACTGGTTAAAACAAATACAAATTATTTTCGTTGATGTTTTCTCCGGGCAGTTAACAAAATCTACCTTATATTTGCTCGGATGAGTGTTTAGGCCTTGAGCATGTCACAATACAAAAGTCTTTCGCCTTCTTCAGAGTGTCACATGATGGTGTCTTGTGACCGTCTTTATCAGCTGATGTTCCATGAGGGCGTGACTTACCTGTCACAAGAATGAAGGCAAGTCACGCCCCCCGCTGTCCGTTCACTCTGCCAAGATGCTGGTCCAGGTGGTAGAGAGGATGAAGGCTCCCTTGTCTCTGTTCATGGTTTTTATGCCTCGCTTGCAGATCTCAATGGCCTCTCTGATCCAGCGCTGTTGTTTGTTCTCTTCTGTGCGGATGACCCTGCCCTTCTCCCGGTCCATGATGTGGTTTTCCCTTTTGCAGTGGTCAGTGATTGCTGATTTGTAATGTTCATGTTGTGCTTGTTCTTTTACTGCTCTGATTTTTTCATTTTTTTGACAGGTAAGTCACACCCTCATGGAACATCAGCTCAAGACACCATCATGCGACACTCTGAAGAAGGCGAAAGACTCGCCGAAACATGTCAGTGAAAAAATTAACCTAAACATAATTGTCTGCTTTTAATGAATCAGTCAAATATCAATAATAAGAAGACAAAATGAACCTAATACAAATAAATGAATGCTTAATAACTCCCCTGCACATGCTCCTAAAAATCCAAACCTTCACCTGTAAATAAAACGTCCCGACCTGAAGACATCTTAATGTTATTATTTTGTTATACACACAGTGCCGCCAAGTGGAATCAAAAATTTGTTTTTATTTTAATTTTCACGTACTGCACGGTGCCCTTTTGACGAATTCCGACTGAAAATTAGTCAGAAAAGACTCAAGACAATGATCTTACTCTCTGCCGAATTTTGTGACGTTTTGGCAAAAGGCGTGGCTATTACGGTGCTGAAAAGTCCGATTGTACTCTGTGGCAACAAAAGCTCCGGCAACATGACTCAGATGATCCTATCTTCTCGAAGTTGTACACATTTGAGGATACTTCAGCCCTGAAGACATCTACCGACTTATTTTTCATCGTAGTAGTAGCGCCACCAACTGGTAAAAGCTAATACAAGTTATTTTCTTGGATGTTTTTCTCCGTGCAACTCAACAAGGTTGCCCTCATATATGCTCGGATGACTGTTTCGGCCATGAGGATGTCACAATACGAAATTTGTCCTTTTTCGTGAAAAGTTTTGGGAGTGGCATTGCACTGTTCGGCAATAAAACAACGCTGATTATGAGGTTCTAAATATGAACGACAACTCGTGAAACTTAACACACACATCAGGCCGAGCAAATTTATCAATATTTTATACGTTAGTTGTGCAGCTTTTTTTAAATGGCTCGCCATGGCCCTCGAGAAATGTTAAAAAAAAAGCAGCCCTGATTGAGTGTTTCACCTCGCTTTTTGTAAATTTTATGGAGTACAGTGAACCCTCGGTTATCGCGGTTAATGGGGACCGAGACCACCCGCGAAAACTGAAAATCCGCGAAGTAGCGGCGCACCTTCAAAAATGCTTAAAAAAAATATACAATGTATATAATAAATATATATATATATATATATATATACGGGGAGAGAGAGAGTGAAATTCATTTTATAACAAAAAAACCAAATTATTATTAAAACGTATTATTTTTTATTCCCCAGCCATTCTTTTTGTATTTATTTAATTACTCCGACTTTTACCTGCTGGTACGCCGTCCGGTGTGCCCTGTGAAATGAAAGGTGGCATTCTTTATTTATTTATTCATTTATTCATTCATAACTGACAGCCTCGCGCTCCGCTCGTGCCCGGGCAGAAGAGGTGCTCCAATTCGGCTTAACTGTGACACACGCCCGCCCTCCTCCCCCGGAGCTTCCATTCGGTTAAACTTAGGGGCCGCTTGGCACCGCCGTGCCCGGGGAAGGTGCTACTCTTCGGCTTACTGTGACGCGAGCATGCCCTCCTCCTCCGGAGCTTCCATTCGGTTAAACTTAGGGGCCGCTTGGAACCGCCCGTGCCCGGGGAAGGTGCTCCTCTTCGGCTTACTGTGACGCGAGCATGCCCGCCTCCTCCGGAGCTTCCATTCGGTTAAACTCAGGGGCCGCTTGGAACCGCCCGTGCCCGGGAAGGTGCTCCTCTTTGGCTTACTGTGACGCGAACATGCCCTCCTCCTCCGGAGCTTCCATTCGGTTAAACTTAGGGGCCGCTTGGCACCGCCCGTGCCCGGGAAGGTGCTCCTCTATGGCTTAACTGCCACGCACGCCGGCCGGAGCTCTGGTACGGTCCGAACCGCGCGAAACGTCGCCACCGATCGTGTCCGGGGAACGTGCTCTTCTTCGTCCACTCTCCTCTTCGCCCACGCTCTTCTTCGGCGCACGCCGGCCGTCTAACCGCTCCAGCGCCCCGTCGTGCCGCTCGGCGAAACTACAATGCCCCCGAATATTTTTTAGACCCGCGAAGCACTGAACCCGCGAAAGGTGAACCGCGAAGTAGCGAGGGTTCACTGTATGTATAAGACCAAGACCTACAAAAAAGTCTCTTGGAGCAATGAGCTAGGTTTTACAGGAAGTCGGCCATTTGAATTTACTTAAAAGGGGGCGGGTCACCACAATGGACTTTGTGTAGAAATTATTATTGGGGCCCGAGCAGCGACCGCGGCGAGGTCCCTATTGTTTTTGTAGAAAATATTATTACTTTTATTATTATTATTATTATTATTATTATTAGGGCCTGAGCAGCGACCGCTGCGAAGTCCCTATTGTTTTTGTAGGAATTATTATTATTATTATTTTTCCGATTGTTCGATCGCATTTTTGACCCCCGAACATGCACAAAAACTCACAAACTTGGCAGTCTCATCGGGCATGGCGAAAAATTTGATATTTTTTAACGTCTAATATGAACAGGAAGTGAGTTATGAATTTTTGAAAGTCCGACTTTTGCCCTTTTTTGCATGTTTACAGGGGTCATTCTTTTGCACCCTGATCCTAAAGGCTTCATCTGATTGCCTTAAAGTTCTGTCTGGAGCATCTTAAGACCTGGGACAAACACTGGGGCTAAAATTTTTTGTTTCCGAAATACTATATGACGGGGGCGGGGCTTCAAAGTTTTCACTTAAGATTTCCTTCGCCGCAATGGACAAAATGCTTAATAACTCTCCTGCACGTGCTGCTAAAAATCCAAAACTTCACATGTACATAAAGAGTCGGTACCTGAAGACATCTATATGTTTATATTCAGTTATACACCTTGCGCCAATCAATATAAATCTTTACATTTTTGACGTACTGCACGGTGCCCTTTTAACGAATCCGATTGAAAATTGGCTAGAAAAGACTCAAGACATTGATCTTACTCTATCCCTATTTTTATGACTTTCCTTCAAAGGGCGTGGCTATTACGGTGCCGCAGAGTCTGATTATTCTCCGTGGCAACAAAAGTTCCTGCAAAATGATTCAGATGATCCATCTTCTGGAAATCTTTCACATTTGAGGATATTCAGGCCCTGAAGACGGCTGCCAACTTAATTTTGATCGCAGTGGTAGCGCCACCAACTGGTTAAAACAAATACAAATTATTTTCGTTGATGTTTTCTCCGGGCAGGTTAACAAAATCTACCTTATATTTGCTCGGATGAGTGTTTAGACCTTGAGGATGTCACAATACGAAAGTCTTTCGCCTTCTTCAGAGTGTCACATGATGGTGTCTTGTGACCCGTCTTTATCCGCTGATGTTCCATGAGGGCGTGACTTACCTGTCACGAGAATGAAGGCAAGTCACGCCCCCCGCTGTCCGTTCACTCCGCCAAGATGCTGGTCCAGGTGGTAGAGAGGATGAAGGCTCCCTTGTCTCTGTTCATGGTTTTTATGCCTCGCTTGCAGATCTCAATGGCCTCTCTGATCCAGCGCTGTTGTTTGTTCTCTTCTGTGCGGATGACCCTGCCCTTCTCCCGGTCCATGATGTGGTTTTCCCTTTGCAGTGGTCAGTGATTGCTGATTTGTAATGTTCATGTTGTGCTTGTTCTTTTACTGCTCTGATTTTTTCATTTTTTTGACAGGTAAGTCACACCCTCATGGAACATCAGCTGATAAAGACGGGTCTCAAGACACCATCATGCGACACTCTGAAGAAGGCAAAAGACTCGCCGAAACATGTCAGGTAAAAAATTAACCTCAAACATAATTGTCTGCTTTTAATGAATCAGTCAAATATCAATAATAAGAAGACAAAATGAACCTAATACAAATAAATGAATGCTTAATAACTCCCTGCACATGCTCCTAAAAATCCAAACTTCACCTGTAAATAAAACGTCCGACCTGAAGACATCTTAATGTTATTATTTTGTTATACACACAGCGCCGCCAAGTGGAATCAAAAATTTGTTTTATTTTAATTTTCACGTACTGCACGGTGCCCTTTTGACGAATCCGACTGAAAATTTGTCAGAAAAGACTCAAGACAATGATCTACTCTCTGCTGAATTTTGTGACGTTTTGGCAAAGGCGTGGCTATTACGGTGCTGAAAAGTCCGATTGTACTCTGTGGCAACAAAAGCTCCGGCAACATGACTCAGATGATCCTATCTTCTCGAAGTTGTACACATTTGAGGATAATTCAGCCCTGAAGACATCTACCGACTTATTTTTCATCGTAGTAGTAGCGCCACCAACTGGTAAAAGCTAATACAAGTTATTTTCTTGGATGTTTTTCTCCGTGCAACTCACAAGGTCGCCCTCATATATGCTCGGATGACTGTTTCGGCCATGAGGATGTCACAATACGAAATTTGTCCTTTTTCGTGAAAAGTTGTGGGAGTGGCATTGCACTGTTCGGCAATAAAACAACGCTGATTATGAGGTTCTAAATATGAACGACAACTCGTGAAACTTTACACACACATCAGGCCGAGCAAATTTATCAATATTTTATACGTTAGTTGTGCAGCTTTTTTTAAATGGCTCGCCATGGCCCTCGAGAAATGTTAAAAAAAGCAGCCCTGATTGAGTGTTTCACCTCGCTTTTTGTAAATTTTATGGAGTACAGTGAACCCTCGGTTATCGCGGTTAATGGGGACCGAGACCACCCGCGAAAACTGAAAATCCGCGAAGTAGCGGCGCACCTTCAAAAATGCTTAAAAAAAATATACAATATATATAATAAATATATATATATATATATATATATATATATATATATATATATACGGGGAGAGAGAGAGTGAAATTCATTTTATAACAAAAAAACCAAATTATTATTAAAACGTATTATTTTTTTATTCCCCAGCCATTCTTTTGTATTTATTTAATTACTCCGACTTTTACCTGCTGGTACGCCGTCCGGTGTGCCCTGTGAAATGAAAGGTGGCATTCTTTATTTATTTATTCATTTATTCATTCATAACTGACAGCCTCGCGCTCCGCTCGTGCCCGGGCAGAAGAGGTGCTCCAATTTGGCTTAACTGTGACACACGCCCGTCCTCCTCCCCCGGAGCTTCCATTCGGTTAAACTTAGGGGCCGCTTGGCACCGCCCGTGCCCGGGGAAGGTGCTCCTCTTCGGCTTACTGTGACGCGAGCATGCCCTCCTCCTCCGGAGCTTCCATTCGGTTAAACTTAGGGGCCGCTTGGAACCGCCCGTGCCCGGGGAAGGTGCTCCTCTTCGGCTTACTGTGACGCGAGCATGCCCTCCTCCTCCGGAGCTTCCATTCGGTTAAACTTAGGGGCCGCTTTGCACCGCCCGTGCCCGGGGAAGGTGCTCCTCTACGGCTTAACTGCCACGCACGCTGGCCGGAGCTCTGGTACGGTCCGAACCGCGCGAAACGTCGCCACCGATCGTGTCCGGGGGAACGTGCTCTTCTTCGTCCACTCTCCTCTTCGCCCACGCTCTTCTTCGGCGCACGCCGGCCGTCTAACCGCTCCAGCGCCCCGTCGTGCCGCTCGGCGAAACTACAATGCCCCCGAATATTTTTTAGACCCGCGAAGCACTGAACCCGCGAAAGGTGAACCGCGAAGTAGCGAGGGTTCACTGTATGTATAAGACCAAGACCTACAAAAAAGTCTCTTGGAGCAATGAGCTAGGTTTTACAGGAAGTCGGGCCATTTTGAATTTACTTAAAAGGGGGCGGGTCACCACAATGGACTTTGTGTAGAAATTATTATTGGGGCCCGAGCAGCGACCGCGGCGAGGTCCCAATTGTTTTTGTAGAAAATATTATTACTTTTATTATTATTATTATTATTATTATTAGGGCCTGAGCAGCGACCGCTGCGAAGTCCCTATTGTTTTTGTAGAAATTATTATTATTATTATTTTTCCGATTGTTCGATCGCATTTTTGACCCCCGAAACATGCACAAAAACTCACCAAACTTGGCAGTCTCATCGGGCATGGCGAAAAATTTGACATTTTAACGTCTAATATGAACAGGAAGTGAGTTATGAATTTTTGAAAGTCCGACTTTTGCCCTTTTTTGCATGTTTACAGGGGTCATTCTTTTGCACCCTGATCCTAAAGGCTTCATCTGATTGCCTTAAAATTCTGTCTGTAGCATCTGAAGACCTGGCACAAACACTGGGGCTAAAATTTTTGTTTCCGAAATACTATATGACGGGGGCGGGGCATCAAAGTTTTCACTTAAGATTTCCTTCGCCGCAATGGACAAAATGCTTAATAACTCTCCTGCACATGCTGCTAAAATCCAAAACTTCACATGTACATAAAGAGTCTGTACCTGAAGACATCTATATGTTTATATTCAGTTATACACCTTGCGCCAATCAATATCATTTTTTACATTTTGACGTACTGCACGGTGCCCTTTTAACGGATCTGATTGAAAATTGGCTAGAAAAGACTCAAGACATTGATCTTACTCTATCCCTATTTTTGTGACTTTCCTTCGAAGGGCGTGGCTATTACGGTGCCGCAGAGTCTGATTATTCTCCGTGGCAACAAAAGTTCCTGCAAAATGATTCAGATGATCCATCTTCTCGAAATTTTTCACATTTGAGGATATTCAGGCCCTGAAGACGGCTGCCAACTTATTTTTTATCGCAGTGGTAGCGCCACCAACTGGTTAAAACAAATACAAATTATTTTCGTTGATGTTTTTCTCCGGGCAGGTTAACAAAATCTACCTTATATTTGCTCGGATGAGTGTTTAGGCCTTGAGCATGTCACAATACAAAAGTCTTTCGCCTTCTTCAGAGTGTCACATGATGGTGTCTTGTGACCCGTCTTTATCAGCTGATGTTCCATGAGGGCGTGACTTACCTGTCACAAGAATGAAGGCAAGTCACGCCCCCCGCTGTCCGTTCACTCTGCCAAGATGCTGGTCCAGGTGGTAGAGAGGATGAAGGCTCCCTTGTCTCTGTTCATGTTTTTATGCCTCGCTTGCAGATCTCAATGGCCTCTCTGATCCAGCGCTGTTGTTTGTTCTCTTCTGTGCGGATGACCCTGCCCTTCTCCCGGTATGATGTGGTTTTCCCTTTTGCAGTGGTCAGTGATTGCTGATTTGTAATGTTCATGTTGTGCTTGTTCTTTTACTGCTCTGATTTTTAATTTTTTTGACAGGTAAGTCACACCCTCATGGAACATCAGCTCAAGACACCATCATGCGACACTCTGAAGAAGGCGAAAGACTCGCCGAAACATGTCAGGTAAAAAATTATCCTAAAACATAATTGTCTGCTTTTAATGAATCAGTCAAATATCAATAATAAGAAGACAAAATGAACCTAATACAAATAAATGAATGCTTAATAACTCCCCTGCACATGCTCCTAAAAATCCAAAACCTTCACCTGTAAATAAAACGTCCTGACCTGAAGACATCTTAATGTTATTATTTTGTTATACACACAGTGCCGCAAGTGGAATCAAAATTTTTTTTTTATTTTAATTTTCACGTACTGCACGGTGCCCTTTTGACGATCCGACTGAAAATTAGTCAGAAAAGACTCTAGACAATTATCTTACTCTCTGCCGAATTTTGTGACGTTTTGGCAAAAGGCATGGCTATTACGGTGCTGAAAAGTCCGATTGTACTCTGTGGCAACAAAAGCTCCAGCAACATGACTCAGATGATCCTATCTTCTCGAAGTTGCACACATTTGAGGATACTTAAGCCTGAAGACATCTACCAACTTATTTTTCATCGTAGTAGTAGCGCCACCAACTGCTTATAGCTAATACAAGTTATTTTCTTGGATGTTTTTCTCCGTGCAACTCAACAAGGTCGCCCTCATATATGCTCGGATGACTGTTTCGGGCCATGAGGATGTCATAATACGAAATTTGTCCTTTTTCATGAAAAGTTGTGGGAGTGCCATTGCACTGTTCGGCAATAAAACAACGCTGATTATGAGGTTCTAATATGAACAACAACTCGTGAAACTTTACACACACATCAGGCCGAGCAAATTTATCAATATTTTATACGTTAGTTGTGCAGCTTTTTTGAAATGGCTCACCATGGCCCTCGAGAAATGTTAAAAAAAGCAGCCCTGGTTGAGTGTTTCACCTCGCTTTTTGTAATTTTATGAGTACAGTGAACCCTCGGTTATCGCGGTTAATGGGGACCGAGACCACCCGCGAAAACTGAAAATCCGCGAAGTAGCGGCGCACCTTCAAAAATGCTTAAAAAAAATATACAATATATATAATAAATATATATATATATATATATATATATACGGGGGGAGAGAGAGAGAGAGAGAGTGAAATTCATGTTATAACAAAAAAAACAAATTATTATTAAAACTTATTATTTTTTATTCCCCACCATTCTTTTTGTATTTATTTAATTACTCCGACTTTTACCTGCTGGTACGCCGTCCGGTGTGCCCTGTGAAATGAAAGGTGGCATTCTTTATTTATTTATTCATTTATTCATTCATAACTGACAGCCTCGCGCTCCGCTCGTGCCCGGCAGAAGAGGTGCTCCAATTCGGCTTAACTGTGACACACGCCCGCCCTCCTCCCCCGGAGCTTCCATTCGGTTAAACTTAGGGGCCGCTTGGCACCGCCCCGTGCCCGGGGAAGGTGCTCCTCTTCGGCTTACTGTGACGCAAGCATGCCCTCCTCCTCCGGAGCTTCCATTCGGTTAAACTTAGGGGCCGCTTGGAACCGCCCGTGGCCCGGGGAAGGTGCTCCTCTTCGGCTTACTGTGACGCGAGCATGTCCTCCTCCTCCGGAGCTTCCATTCGGTTAAACTCAGGGGCCGCTTGGAACCGCCCGTGCCCGGGAAGGTGCTCCTCTACGGCTTAACTGCCACGCACGCCGGCCGGAGCTCTGGTACGGTCCGAACCGCGCGAAACGTCGCCACCGATCGTGTCCGGGGGAACGTGCTCTTCTTCGTCCACTCTCCTCTTCGCCCACGCTCTTCTTCGGCGCACGACGGGGCGCCGCCCACGCTCTTCTTCGGCGCACGCCGGCCGTCTAACCGCTCCAGCGCCCCGTCGTGCCGCTCGGCGAAACTACAATGCCCCCGAATATTTTTTAGACCCGCGAAGCACTGAACCCGCGAAAGGTGAACCTCGAAGTAGCGAGGGTTCACTGTATGTATAAGACCAAGACCTACAAAAAAGTCTCTTGGAGCAATGAGCTAGGTTTTACAGGAAGTCGGCCATTTTGAATTTACTTAAAAGGGGGCGGGTCTCCACAATGGACTTTGTGTAGAAATTATTATTGGGGCCCGAGCAGCGACCGCGGCGAGGTCCCTATTGTTTTTGTAGAAAATATTATTACTTTTATTATTATTATTATTATTATTATTATTATTAGGGCCTGAGCAGCGACCGCTAAGAAGTCCCTATTGTTTTTGTAGAAATTATTATTATTATTATTTTTCCGATTGTTCGATCGCATTTTTGACCCCCGAAACATGCACAAAAACTCACCAAACTTGGCAGTCTCATCGGGCATGGCGAAAAATTTGATATTTTTTAACGTCTAATATGAACAGGAAGTGAGTTATGAATTTTTGAAAGTCCGACTTTTGCCCTTTTTTGCATGTTTACAGGGGTCATTCTTTTGCACCCTGATCCTAAAGGCTTCATCTGATTGCCTTAAAGTTCTGTCTGGAGCATCTTAAGACCTGGGACAAACACTGGGGCTAAAATTTTTTGTTTCCGAAATACTATATGACGGGGGCGGGGCTTCAAAGTTTTCACTTAAGATTTCCTTCGCCGCAATGGACAAAATGCTTAATAACTCTCCTGCACGTGATGCTAAAAATCCAAAACTTCACATGTACATAAAGAGTCGGTACCTGAAGACATCTATATGTTTATATTCAGTTATACACCTTGCGCCAATCAATATAAATCTTTACATTTTGACGTACTGCACGGTGCCCTTTTAACGAATCCGACTGAAAATTGGCTAGAAAAGACTCAAGACATTGATCTTACTCTATCCCTATTTTTATGACTTTCCTTCAAAGGGCGTGGCTATTACGGTGCCGCAGAGTCTGATTATTCTCCGTGGCAACAAAAGTTCCTGCAAAATGATTCAGATGATCCATCTTCTGGAAATCTTTCACATTTGAGGATATTCAGGCCCTGAAGACGGCTGCCAACTTATTTTTGATCGCAGTGGTAGCGCCACCAACTGGTTAAAACAAATACAAATTATTTTCGTTGATGTTTTTCTCCGGGCAGGTTAACAAAATCTACCTTATATTTGCTCGGATGAGTGTTTAGGCCTTGAGCATGTCACAATACGAAAGTCTTTCGCCTTCTTCAGAGTGTCACATGATGGTGTCTTGTGACCCGTCTTTATCAGCTGATGTTCCATGAGGGCGTGACTTACCTGTCACAAGAATGAAGGCAAGTCACGCCCCCCGCTGTCCGTTCACTCCGCCAAGATGCTGGTCCAGGTGGTAGAGAGGATGAAGGCTCCCTTGTCTCTGTTCATGGTTTTTATGCCTCGCTTGCAGATCTCAATGGCCTCTCTGATCCAGCGCTGTTGTTTGTTCTCTTCTGTGCGGATGACCCTGCCCTTCTCCCGGTCCATGATGTGGTTTTCCCTTTTGCAGTGGTCAGTGATTGCTGATTTGTAATGTTCATGTTGTGCTTGTTCTTTTACTGCTCTGATTTTTTCATTTTTTTGACAGGTAAGTCACACCCTCATGGAACATCAGCTCAAGACACCATCATGCGACACTCTGAAGAAGGCGAAAGACTCGCCGAAACATGTCAGGTAAAAAATTAACCTAAAACATAATTGTCTGCTTTTAATGAATCAGTCAAATATCAATAATAAGAAGACAAAATGAACCTAATACAAATAAAGGAATGCTTAATAACTCCCCTGCACATGCTCCTAAAAATCCAAACCTTCACCTGTAAATAAAACGTCCCGACCTGAAGACATCTTAATGTTATTATTTTGTTATACACACAGTGCCGCCAAGTGGAATCAAAAATTTGTTTTTATTTTAATTTTCACGTACTGCACGGTGCCCTTTTGACGAATCCGACTGAAAATTAGTCAGAAAAGACTCAAGACAATGATCTTACTCTCTGCCGAATTTTGTGACGTTTTGGCAAAAGGCGTGGCTATTAAGGTGCTGAAAAGTCCGATTGTACTCTGTGGCAACAAAAGCTCCGGCAACATGACTCAGATGATCCTATCTTCTCGAAGTTGTACACATTTGAGGATACTTCAGCCCTGAAGACATCTACCAACTTATTTTACATCGTAGTAGTAGCGCCACCAACTGGTAAAAGCTAATACAAGTTATTTTCTTGGATGTTTTTCTCCGTGCAACTCAACAAGGTCGCCCTCATATATGCTCGGATGACTGTTTCGGCCATGAGGATGTCACAATACGAAATTCGTGTTTTTTCGTGAAAAGTTGTGGAGTGGCATTGCACTGTTCGGCAATAAAACAAAGCTGATTATGAGGTTCTAAATATGAACGACAACTCGTAAAACTTTACACACACATCAGGCCGAGCAAATTTATCAATATTTTATACGTTAGTTGTGCAGCTTTTTTGAAATGGCTCGCCATGGCCCTCGAGAAATGTTAAAAAAAAGCAGCTCTGGTTGAGTGTTTCACCTCGCTTTTTGTAAATTTTATGGAGTACAGTGAACCCTCGGTTATCGCGGTTAATGGGGACCGAGACCACCCGCGAAAACTGAAAATCCGCGAAGTAGCGGCGCACCTTCAAAAATGCAAAAAAAAAAAATACAATATATATAATAAATATATAATATATATATATATATATATATATATATATATATATATATATATATATATATATACGGGGGGAGAGAGAGAGAGAGAGTGAAATTCATGTTATAACAAAAAAACCAAATTATTATTAAAACGTATTATTTTTTTATTCCCCAGCCATTCTTTTTGTATTTATTTAATTACTCCGACTTTTACCTGCTGGTACGCCGTCCGGTGTGCCCTGTGAAATGAAAGGTGGCATTCTTTATTTATTTATTCATTTATTCATTCATAACTGACAGCCTCGCGCTCCGCTCGTGCCCGGGCAGAAGAGGTGCTCCATTTTGGCTTAACTGTGACACACGCCCGCCCTCCTCCCCCGGAGCTTCCATTCGGTTAAACTTAGGGGCCGCTTGGCACCGCCCGTGCCCGGGGAAGGTGCTCCTCTTCGGCTTACTGTGACGCGAGCATGCCCTCCTCCTGCGGAGCTTCCATTCGGTTAAACTTAGGGGCCGCTTGGAACCGCCCGTGCCCGGGGAAGGTGCTCCTCTTCGGCTTACTGTGACGCGAGCATGCCCTCCTCCTCCGGAGCTTCCATTCGGTTAAACTTAGGGGCCGCTTGGCACCGCCCGTGCCCGGGGAAGGTGCTCCTCTACGGCTTAACTGCCACGCACGCCGGCCGGAGCTCTGGTACGGTCCGAACCGCGCGAAACGTCGCCACCGATCGTGTCCGGGGGAACGTGCTCTTCTTCGTCCACTCTCCTCTTCGCCCACGCTCTTCTTCGGCGCACGCCGGCCGTCTAACCGCTCCAGCGCCCCGTCGTGCCGCTCGGCGAAACTACAATGCCCCCGAATATTTTTTATACCCGCGAAGCACTGAACCCGCGAAAGGTGAACCGCGAAGTAGCGAGGGTTCACTGTATGTATAAGACCAAGACCTACAAAAAAGTCTCTTGGAGCAATGAGCTAGGTTTTACAGGAAGTCGGCCATTTTGAATTTACTTAAAAGGGGGCGGGTCACCACAATGGACTTTGTGTAGAAATTATTATTGGGGCCCGAGCAGCGACCGCGGCGAGGTCTCTATTGTTTTTGTAGAAAATATTATTACTTTTATTATTATTATTATTATTATTATTAGGGCCTGAGCAGCGACCGCTGCGAAGTCCCTATTGTTTTTGTAGAAATTATTATTATTATTATTTTTCCGATTGTTCGATCGCATTTTTGACCCCCGAAACATGCACAAAAACTCACCAAACTTGGCAGTCTCATCGGGCATGGCGAAAAATTTGATATTTTAACGTCTAATATGAACAGGAAGTGAGTTATGAATTTTTGAAAGTCCGACTTTTGCCCTTTTTTGCATGTTTACAGGGGTCATTCTTTTGCACCCTGATCCTAAAGGCTTCATCTGATTGCCTTAAAATTCTGTCTGTAGCATCTGAAGACCTGGGACAAACACTGGGGCTAAAATTTTTTGTTTCCGAAATACTATATGACGGGGCGGGGCTTCAAAGTTTTCACTTAAGATTTCCTTCGCCGCAATGGACAAAATGCTTAATAACTCTCCTGCACATGCTGCTAAAAATCCAAAACTTCACATGTACATAAAGAGTCTGTACCTGAAGACATCTATATGTTTATATTCAGTTATACACCTTGCGCCAATCAATATCATTTTTTACATTTTGACGTACTGCACGGTGCCCTTTTAACGAATCTGATTGAAAATTGGCTAGAAAAGACTCAAGACATTGATCTTACTCTATCCCTATTTTTGTGACTTTCCTTCGAAGGGCGTGGCTATTACGGTGCCGCAGAGTCTGATTATTCTCCGTGGCAACAAAAGTTCCTGCAAAATGATTCAGATGATCCATCTTCTCGAAATTTTTCACATTTGAGGATATTCAGGCCCTGAAGACGGCTGCCAACTTATTTTTGATCGCAGTGGTAGCGCCACCAACTGGTTAAAACAAATACAAATTATTTTCGTTGATGTTTTTCTCCGGGCAGGTTAACAAAATCTACCTTATATTTGCTCGGATGAGTGTTTAGGCCTTGAGCATGTCACAATACGAAAGTCTTTCGCCTTCTTCAGAGTGTCACATGATGGTGCCTTGTGACCCGTCTTTATCAGATGATGTTCCATGAGGGCGTGACTTACCTGTCACAAGAATGAAGGCAAGTCACGCCCCCCGCTGTCCGTTCACTCCGCCAAGATGCTGGTCCAGGTGGTAGAGAGGATGAAGGCTCCCTTGTCTCTGTTCATGGTTTTTATGCCTCGCTTGCAGATCTCAATGGCCTCTCTGATCCAGCGCTGTTGTTTGTTCTCTTCTGTGCGGATGACCCTGCCCTTCTCCCGGTCCATGATGTGGTTTTCCCTTTTGCAGTGGTCAGTGATTGCTGATTTGTAATGTTCATGTTGTGCTTGTTCTTTTACTGCTCTGATTTTTTTCATTTTTTTGACAGGTAAGTCACACCCTCATGGAACATCAGCTCAAGACACCATCATGCGACACTCTGAAGAAGGCGAAAGACTCGCCGAAACATGTCAGTGAAAAAATTAACCTAAAACATAATTGTCTGCTTTTAATGAATCAGTCAAATATCAATAATAAGAAGACAAAATGAACCTAATACAAATAAATGAATGCTTAATAACTCCCCTGCACATGCTCCTAAAAATCCAAACCTTCACCTGTAAATAAAACGTCCCGACCTGAAGACATCTTAATGTTATTATTTTGTTATACACACAGTGCCGCCAAGTGGAATCAAAAATTTGTTTTTATTTTAATTTTCACGTACTGCACGGTGCCCTTTTGACGAATCCGACTGAAAATTAGTCAGAAAAGACTCAAGACAATGATCTTACTCTCTGCCGAATTTTGTGACGTTTTGGCAAAAGGCGTGGCTATTACGGTGCTGAAAAGTCCGATTGTACTCTGTGGCAACAAAAGCTCCGGCAACATGACTCAGATGATCCTATCTTCTCGAAGTTGTACACATTTGAGGATACTTCAGCCCTGAAGACATCTACCGACTTATTTTTCATCGTAGTAGTAGCGCCACCAACTGGTAAAAGCTAATACAAGTTATTTTCTTGGATGTTTTTCTCCGTGCAACTCAACAAGGTTGCCCTCATATATGCTCGGATGACTGTTTCGGCCATGAGGATGTCACAATACGAAATTTGTCCTTTTTCGTGAAAAGTTTTGGGAGTGGCATTGCACTGTTCGGCAATAAAACAACGCTGATTATGAGGTTCTAAATATGAACGACAACTCGTGAAACTTAACACACACATCAGGCCGAGCAAATTTATCAATATTTTATACGTTAGTTGTGCAGCTTTTTTTAAATGGCTCGCCATGGCCCTCGAGAAATGTTAAAAAAAAAGCAGCCCTGATTGAGTGTTTCACCTCGCTTTTTGTAAATTTTATGGAGTACAGTGAACCCTCGGTTATCGCGGTTAATGGGGACCGAGACCACCCGCGAAAACTGAAAATCCGCGAAGTAGCGGCGCACCTTCAAAAATGCTTAAAAAAAATATACAATGTATATAATAAATATATATATATATATATATATATACGGGGAGAGAGAGAGTGAAATTCATTTTATAACAAAAAAACCAAATTATTATTAAAACGTATTATTTTTTTATTCCCCAGCCATTCTTTTTGTATTTATTTAATTACTCCGACTTTTACCTGCTGGTACGCCGTCCGGTGTGCCCTGTGAAATAAAAGGTGGCATTCTTTATTTATTTATTCATTTATTCATTCATAACTGACAGCCTCGCGCTCCGCTCGTGCCCGGGCAGAAGAGGTGCTCCAATTCGGCTTAACTGTGACACACGCCCGCCCTCCTCCCCCGGAGCTTCCATTCGGTTAAACTTAGGGGCCGCTTGGCACCGCCGTGCCCGGGGAAGGTGCTACTCTTCGGCTTACTGTGACGCGAGCATGCCCTCCTCCTCCGGAGCTTCCATTCGGTTAAACTCAGGGGCCGCTTGGAACCGCCCGTGCCCGGGGAAGGTGCTCCTCTTCGGCTTACTGTGACGCGAACATGCCCTCCTCCTCCGGAGCTTCCATTCGGTTAAACTTAGGGGCCGCTTGGCACCGCCCGTGCCCGGGGAAGGTGCTCCTCTATGGCTTAACTGCCACGCACGCCGGCCGGAGCTCTGGTACGGTCCGAACCGCGCGAAACGTCGCCACCGATCGTGTCCGGGGGAACGTGCTCTTCTTCGTCCACTCTCCTCTTCGCCCACGCTCTTCTTCGGCGCACGCCGGCCGTCTAACCGCTCCAGCGCCCCGTCGTGCCGCTCGGCGAAACTACAATGCCCCCGAATATTTTTTATACCCGCGAAGCACTGAACCCGCGAAAGGTGAACCGCGAAGTAGCGAGGGTTCACTGTATGTATAAGACCAAGACCTACAAAAAAGTCTCTTGGAGCAATGAGCTAGGTTTTACAGGAAGTCGGCCATTTTGAATTTACTTAAAAGGGGGCGGGTCACCACAATGGACTTTGTGTAGAAATTATTATTGGGGCCCGAGCAGCGACCGCGGCGAGGTCCCTATTGTTTTTGTAGAAAATATTATTACTTTTATTATTATTATTATTATTATTATTAGGGCCTGAGCAGCGACCGCTGCGAAGTCCCTATTGTTTTTGTAGAAATTATTATTATTATTATTTTTCCGATTGTTCGATCGCATTTTTGACCCCCGAAACATGCACAAAAACTCACCAAACTTGGCAGTCTCATCGGGCATGGCGAAAAATTTGATATTTTAACGTCTAATATGAACAGGAAGTGAGTTATGAATTTTTGAAAGTCCGACTTTTGCCCTTTTTTGCATGTTTACAGGGGTCATTCTTTTGCACCCTGATCCTAAAGGCTTCATCTGATTGCCTTAAAATTCTGTCTGTAGCATCTGAAGACCTGGGACAAACACTGGGGCTAAAATTTTTTGTTTCCGAAATACTATATGACGGGGCGGGGCTTCAAAGTTTTCACTTAAGATTTCCTTCGCCGCAATGGACAAAATGCTTAATAACTCTCCTGCACATGCTGCTAAAAATCCAAAACTTCACATGTACATAAAGAGTCTGTACCTGAAGACATCTATATGTTTATATTCAGTTATACACCTTGCGCCAATCAATATCATTTTTTACATTTTGACGTACTGCACGGTGCCCTTTTAACGAATCTGATTGAAAATTGGCTAGAAAAGACTCAAGACATTGATCTTACGCTATCCCTATTTTTGTGACTTTCCTTCGAAGGGCGTGGCTATTACGGTGCCGCAGAGTCTGATTATTCTCCGTGGCAACAAAAGTTCCTGCAAAATGATTCAGATGATCCATCTTCTCGAAATTTTTCACATTTGAGGATATTCAGGCCCTGAAGACGGCTGCCAACTTATTTTTGATCGCAGTGGTAGCGCCACCAACTGGTTAAAACAAATACAAATTATTTTCGTTGATGTTTTTCTCCGGGCAGGTTAACAAAATCTACCTTATATTTGCTCGGATGAGTGTTTAGGCCTTGAGCATGTCACAATACGAAAGTCTTTCGCCTTCTTCAGAGTGTCACATGATGGTGCCTTGTGACCCGTCTTTATCAGATGATGTTCCATGAGGGCGTGACTTACCTGTCACAAGAATGAAGGCAAGTCACGCCCCCCGCTGTCCGTTCACTCCGCCAAGATGCTGGTCCAGGTGGTAGAGAGGATGAAGGCTCCCTTGTCTCTGTTCATGGTTTTTATGCCTCGCTTGCAGATCTCAATGGCCTCTCTGATCCAGCGCTGTTGTTTGTTCTCTTCTGTGCGGATGACCCTGCCCTTCTCCCGGTCCATGATGTGGTTTTCCCTTTTGCAGTGGTCAGTGATTGCTGATTTGTAATGTTCATGTTGTGCTTGTTCTTTTACTGCTCTGATTTTTTTCATTTTTTTGACAGGTAAGTCACACCCTCATGGAACATCAGCTCAAGACACCATCATGCGACACTCTGAAGAAGGCGAAAGACTCGCCGAAACATGTCAGTGAAAAAATTAACCTAAAACATAATTGTCTGCTTTTAATGAATCAGTCAAATATCAATAATAAGAAGACAAAATGAACCTAATACAAATAAATGAATGCTTAATAACTCCCCTGCACATGCTCCTAAAAATCCAAACCTTCACCTGTAAATAAAACGTCCCGACCTGAAGACATCTTAATGTTATTATTTTGTTATACACACAGTGCCGCCAAGTGGAATCAAAAATTTGTTTTTATTTTAATTTTCACGTACTGCACGGTGCCCTTTTGACGAATCCGACTGAAAATTAGTCAGAAAAGACTCAAGACAATGATCTTACTCTCTGCCGAATTTTGTGACGTTTTGGCAAAAGGCGTGGCTATTACGGTGCTGAAAAGTCCGATTGTACTCTGTGGCAACAAAAGCTCCGGCAACATGACTCAGATGATCCTATCTTCTCGAAGTTGTACACATTTGAGGATACTTCAGCCCTGAAGACATCTACCGACTTATTTTTCATCGTAGTAGTAGCGCCACCAACTGGTAAAAGCTAATACAAGTTATTTTCTTGGATGTTTTTCTCCGTGCAACTCAACAAGGTTGCCCTCATATATGCTCGGATGACTGTTTCGGCCATGAGGATGTCACAATACGAAATTTGTCCTTTTTCGTGAAAAGTTTTGGGAGTGGCATTGCACTGTTCGGCAATAAAACAACGCTGATTATGAGGTTCTAAATATGAACGACAACTCGTGAAACTTAACACACACATCAGGCCGAGCAAATTTATCAATATTTTATACGTTAGTTGTGCAGCTTTTTTTAAATGGCTCGCCATGGCCCTCGAGAAATGTTAAAAAAAAAGCAGCCCTGATTGAGTGTTTCACCTCGCTTTTTGTAAATTTTATGGAGTACAGTGAACCCTCGGTTATCGCGGTTAATGGGGACCGAGACCACCCGCGAAAACTGAAAATCCGCGAAGTAGCGGCGCACCTTCAAAAATGCTTAAAAAAAATATACAATGTATATAATAATATATATATATATATATATATATACGGGGAGAGAGAGAGTGAAATTCATTTTATAACAAAAAAACCAAATTATTATTAAAACGTATTATTTTTTTATTCCCCAGCCATTCTTTTTGTATTTATTTAATTACTCCGACTTTTACCTGCTGGTACGCCGTCCGGTGTGCCCTGTGAAATGAAAGGTGGCATTCTTTATTTATTTATTCATTTATTCATTCATAACTGACAGCCTCGCGCTCCGCTCGTGCCCGGGCAGAAGAGGTGCTCCAATTCGGCTTAACTGTGACACACGCCCGCCCTCCTCCCCCGGAGCTTCCATTCGGTTAAACTTAGGGGCCGCTTGGCACCGCCGTGCCCGGGGAAGGTGCTACTCTTCGGCTTACTGTGACGCGAGCATGCCCTCCTCCTCCGGAGCTTCCATTCGGTTAAACTTAGGGGCCGCTTGGAACCGCCCGTGCCCGGGGAAGGTGCTCCTCTTCGGCTTACTGTGACGCGAGCATGCCCGCCTCCTCCGGAGCTTCCATTCGGTTAAACTCAGGGGCCGCTTGGAACCGCCCGTGCCCGGGGAAGGTGCTCCTCTTCGGCTTACTGTGACGCGAACATGCCCTCCTCCTCCGGAGCTTCCATTCGGTTAAACTTAGGGGCCGCTTGGCACCGCCCGTGCCCGGGGAAGGTGCTCCTCTATGGCTTAACTGCCACGCACGCCGGCCGGAGCTCTGGTACGGTCCGAACCGCGCGAAACGTCGCCACCGATCGTGTCCGGGGGAACGTGCTCTTCTTCGTCCACTCTCCTCTTCGCCCACGCTCTTCTTCGGCGCACGCCGGCCGTCTAACCGCTCCAGCGCCCCGTCGTGCCGCTCGGCGAAACTACAATGCCCCCGAATATTTTTTAGACCCGCGAAGCACTGAACCCGCGAAAGGTGAACCGCGAAGTAGCGAGGGTTCACTGTATGTATAAGACCAAGACCTACAAAAAAGTCTCTTGGAGCAATGAGCTAGGTTTTACAGGAAGTCGGCCATTTTGAATTTACTTAAAAGGGGGCGGGTCACCACAATGGACTTTGTGTAGAAATTATTATTGGGGCCCGAGCAGCGACCGCGGCGAGGTCCCTATTGTTTTTGTAGAAAATATTATTACTTTTATTATTATTATTATTATTATTATTATTAGGGCCTGAGCAGCGACCGCTGCGAAGTCCCTATTGTTTTTGTAGGAATTATTATTATTATTATTTTTCCGATTGTTCGATCGCATTTTTGACCCCCGAAACATGCACAAAAACTCACCAAACTTGGCATTCTCATCGGGCATGGCGAAAAATTTGATATTTTTTAACGTCTAATATGAACAGGAAGTGAGTTATGAATTTTTGAAAGTCCGACTTTTGCCCTTTTTTGCATGTTTACAGGGGTCATTCTTTTGCACCCTGATCCTAAAGGCTTCATCTGATTGCCTTAAAGTTCTGTCTGGAGCATCTTAAGACCTGGGACAAACACTGGGGCTAAAATTTTTTGTTTCCGAAATACTATATGACGGGGGCGGGGCTTCAAAGTTTTCACTTAAGATTTCCTTCGCCGCAATGGACAAAATGCTTAATAACTCTCCTGCACGTGCTGCTAAAAATCCAAAACTTCACATGTACATAAAGAGTCGGTACCTGAAGACATCTATATGTTTATATTCAGTTATACACCTTGCGCCAATCAATATAAATCTTTACATTTTGACGTACTGCACGGTGCCCTTTTAACGAATCCGATTGAAAATTGGCTAGAAAAGACTCAAGACATTGATCTTACTCTATCCCTATTTTTATGACTTTCCTTCAAAGGGCGTGGCTATTACGGTGCCGCAGAGTCTGATTATTCTCCGTGGCAACAAAAGTTCCTGCAAAATGATTCAGATGATCCATCTTCTGGAAATCTTTCACATTTGAGGATATTCAGGCCCTGAAGACGGCTGCCAACTTAATTTTGATCGCAGTGGCAGCGCCACCAACTGGTTAAAACAAATACAAATTATTTTCGTTGATGTTTTTCTCCGGGCAGGTTAACAAAATCTACCTTATATTTGCTCGGATGAGTGTTTAGACCTTGAGGATGTCACAATACGAAAGTCTTTCGCCTTCTTCAGAGTGTCACATGATGGTGTCTTGTGACCCGTCTTTATCAGCTGATGTTCCATGAGGGCGTGACTTACCTGTCACGAGAATGAAGGCAAGTCACGCCCCCCGCTGTCCGTTCACTCCGCCAAGATGCTGGTCCAGGTGGTAGAGAGGATGAAGGCTCCCTTGTCTCTGTTCATGGTTTTTATGCCTCGCTTGCAGATCTCAATGGCCTCTCTGATCCAGCGCTGTTGTTTGTTCTCTTCTGTGCGGATGACCCTGCCCTTCTCCCGGTCCATGATGTGGTTTTCCCTTTTGCAGTGGTCAGTGATTGCTGATTTGTAATGTTCATGTTGTGCTTGTTCTTTTACTGCTCTGATTTTTTCATTTTTTTGACAGGTAAGTCACACCCTCATGGAACATCAGCTGATAAAGACGGGTCTCAAGACACCATCATGCGACACTCTGAAGAAGGCAAAAGACTCGCCGAAACATGTCAGGTAAAAAATTAACCTCAAACATAATTGTCTGCTTTTAATGAATCAGTCAAATATCAATAATAAGAAGACAAAATGAACCTAATACAAATAAATGAATGCTTAATAACTCCCCTGCACATGCTCCTAAAAATCCAAACCTTCACCTGTAAATAAAACGTCCCGACCTGAAGACATCTTAATGTTATTATTTTGTTATACACACAGCGCCGCCAAGTGGAATCAAAAATTTGTTTTTATTTTAATTTTCACGTACTGCACGGTGCCCTTTTGACGAATCCGACTGAAAATTTGTCAGAAAAGACTCAAGACAATGATCTTACTCTCTGCTGAATTTTGTGACGTTTTGGCAAAAGGCGTGGCTATTACGGTGCTGAAAAGTCCGATTGTACTCTGTGGCAACAAAAGCTCCGGCAACATGACTCAGATGATCCTATCTTCTCGAAGTTGTACACATTTGAGGATAATTCAGCCCTGAAGACATCTACCGACTTATTTTTCATCGTAGTAGTAGCGCCACCAACTGGTAAAAGCTAATACAAGTTATTTTCTTGGATGTTTTTCTCCGTGCAACTCAACAAGGTCGCCCTCATATATGCTCGGATGACTGTTTCGGCCATGAGGATGTCACAATACGAAATTTGTCCTTTTTCGTGAAAAGTTGTGGGAGTGGCATTGCACTGTTCGGCAATAAAACAACGCTGATTATGAGGTTCTAAATATGAACGACAACTCGTGAAACTTTACACACACATCAGGCCGAGCAAATTTATCAATATTTTATACGTTAGTTGTGCAGCTTTTTTTAAATGGCTCGCCATGGCCCTCGAGAAATGTTAAAAAAAGCAGCCCTGATTGAGTGTTTCACCTCGCTTTTTGTAAATTTTATGGAGTACAGTGAACCCTCGGTTATCGCGGTTAATGGGGACCGAGACCACCCGCGAAAACTGAAAATCCGCGAAGTAGCGGCGCACCTTCAAAAATGCTTAAAAAAAATATACAATATATATAATAAATATATATATATATATATATATATATATATATATATATATATATATACGGGGAGAGAGAGAGTGAAATTCATTTTATAACAAAAAAACCAAATTATTATTAAAACGTATTATTTTTTTATTCCCCAGCCATTCTTTTTGTATTTATTTAATTACTCCGACTTTTACCTGCTGGTACGCCGTCCGGTGTGCCCTGTGAAATGAAAGGTGGCATTCTTTATTTATTTATTCATTTATTCATTCATAACTGACAGCCTCGCGCTCCGCTCGTGCCCGGGCAGAAGAGGTGCTCCAATTTGGCTTAACTGTGACACACGCCCGTCCTCCTCCCCCGGAGCTTCCATTCGGTTAAACTTAGGGGCCGCTTGGCACCGCCCGTGCCCGGGGAAGGTGCTCCTCTTCGGCTTACTGTGACGCGAGCATGCCCTCCTCCTCCGGAGCTTCCATTCGGTTAAACTTAGGGGCCGCTTGGAACCGCCCGTGCCCGGGGAAGGTGCTCCTCTTCGGCTTACTGTGACGCGAGCATGCCCTCCTCCTCCGGAGCTTCCATTCGGTTAAACTTAGGGGCCGCTTTGCACCGCCCGTGCCCGGGGAAGGTGCTCCTCTACGGCTTAATTGCCACGCACGCTGGCCGGAGCTCTGGTACGGTCCGAACCGCGCGAAACGTCGCCACCGATCGTGTCCGGGGGAACGTGCTCTTCTTCGTCCACTCTCCTCTTCGCCCACGCTCTTCTTCGGCGCACGCCGGCCGTCTAACCGCTCCAGCGCCCCGTCGTGCCGCTCGGCGAAACTACAATGCCCCCGAATATTTTTTAGACCCGCGAAGCACTGAACCCGCGAAAGGTGAACCGCGAAGTAGCGAGGGTTCACTGTATGTATAAGACCAAGACCTACAAAAAAGTCTCTTGGAGCAATGAGCTAGGTTTTACAGGAAGTCGGCCATTTTGAATTTACTTAAAAGGGGGCGGGTCACCACAATGGACTTTGTGTAGAAATTATTATTGGGGCCCGAGCAGCGACCGCGGCGAGGTCCCAATTGTTTTTGTAGAAAATATTATTACTTTTATTATTATTATTATTATTATTATTAGGGCCTGAGCAGCGACCGCTGCGAAGTCCCTATTGTTTTTGTAGAAATTATTATTATTATTATTTTTCCGATTGTTCGATCGCATTTTTGACCCCCGAAACATGCACAAAAACTCACCAAACTTGGCAGTCTCATCGGGCATGGCGAAAAATTTGACATTTTAACGTCTAATATGAACAGGAAGTGAGTTATGAATTTTTGAAAGTCCGACTTTTGCCCTTTTTTGCATGTTTACAGGGGTCATTCTTTTGCACCCTGATCCTAAAGGCTTCATCTGATTGCCTTAAAATTCTGTCTGTAGCATCTGAAGACCTGGCACAAACACTGGGGCTAAAATTTTTTGTTTCCGAAATACTATATGACGGGGGCGGGGCATCAAAGTTTTCACTTAAGATTTCCTTCGCCGCAATGGACAAAATGCTTAATAACTCTCCTGCACATGCTGCTAAAAATCCAAAACTTCACATGTACATAAAGAGTCTGTACCTGAAGACATCTATATGTTTATATTCAGTTATACACCTTGCGCCAATCAATATCATTTTTTACATTTTGACGTACTGCACGGTGCCCTTTTAACGGATCTGATTGAAAATTGGCTAGAAAAGACTCAAGACATTGATCTTACTCTATCCCTATTTTTGTGACTTTCCTTCGAAGGGCGTGGCTATTACGGTGCCGCAGAGTCTGATTATTCTCCGTGGCAACAAAAGTTCCTGCAAAATGATTCAGATGATCCATCTTCTCGAAATTTTTCACATTTGAGGATATTCAGGCCCTGAAGACGGCTGCCAACTTATTTTTTATCGCAGTGGTAGCGCCACCAACTGGTTAAAACAAATACAAATTATTTTCGTTGATGTTTTTCTCCGGGCAGGTTAACAAAATCTACCTTATATTTGCTCGGATGAGTGTTTAGGCCTTGAGCATGTCACAATACAAAAGTCTTTCGCCTTCTTCAGAGTGTCACATGATGGTGTCTTGTGACCCGTCTTTATCAGCTGATGTTCCATGAGGGCGTGACTTACCTGTCACAAGAATGAAGGCAAGTCACGCCCCCCGCTGTCCGTTCACTCTGCCAAGATGCTGGTCCAGGTGGTAGAGAGGATGAAGGCTCCCTTGTCTCTGTTCATGGTTTTTATGCCTCGCTTGCAGATCTCAATGGCCTCTCTGATCCAGCGCTGTTGTTTGTTCTCTTCTGTGCGGATGACCCTGCCCTTCTCCCGGTATGATGTGGTTTTCCCTTTTGCAGTGGTCAGTGATTGCTGATTTGTAATGTTCATGTTGTGCTTGTTCTTTTACTGCTCTGATTTTTTAATTTTTTTGACAGGTAAGTCACACCCTCATGGAACATCAGCTCAAGACACCATCATGCGACACTCTGAAGAAGGCGAAAGACTCGCCGAAACATGTCAGGTAAAAAATTATCCTAAAACATAATTGTCTGCTTTTAATGAATCAGTCAAATATCAATAATAAGAAGACAAAATGAACCTAATACAAATAAATGAATGCTTAATAACTCCCCTGCACATGCTCCTAAAAATCCAAACCTTCACCTGTAAATAAAACGTCCTGACCTGAAGACATCTTAATGTTATTATTTTGTTATACACACAGTGCCGCCAAGTGGAATCAAAATTTTTTTTTTATTTTAATTTTCACGTACTGCACGGTGCCCTTTTGACGAATCCGACTGAAAATTAGTCAGAAAAGACTCTAGACAATTATCTTACTCTCTGCCGAATTTTGTGACGTTTTGGCAAAAGGCATGGCTATTACGGTGCTGAAAAGTCCGATTGTACTCTGTGGCAACAAAAGCTCCAGCAACATGACTCAGATGATCCTATCTTCTCGAAGTTGCACACATTTGAGGATACTTAAGCCCTGAAGACATCTACCAACTTATTTTTCATCGTAGTAGTAGCGCCACCAACTGCTTATAGCTAATACAAGTTATTTTCTTGGATGTTTTTCTCCGTGCAACTCAACAAGGTCGCCCTCATATATGCTCGGATGACTGTTTCGGGCCATGAGGATGTCATAATACGAAATTTGTCCTTTTTCATGAAAAGTTGTGGGAGTGCCATTGCACTGTTCGGCAATAAAACAACGCTGATTATGAGGTTCTAAATATGAACAACAACTCGTGAAACTTTACACACACATCAGGCCGAGCAAATTTATCAATATTTTATACGTTAGTTGTGCAGCTTTTTTGAAATGGCTCACCATGGCCCTCGAGAAATGTTAAAAAAAGCAGCCCTGGTTGAGTGTTTCACCTCGCTTTTTGTAAATTTTATGGAGTACAGTGAACCCTCGGTTATCGCGGTTAATGGGGACCGAGACCACCCGCGAAAACTGAAAATCCGCGAAGTAGCGGCGCACCTTCAAAAATGCTTAAAAAAAATATACAATATATATAATAAATATATATATATATATATATATATATACGGGGGGAGAGAGAGAGAGAGAGAGTGAAATTCATGTTATAACAAAAAAAACAAATTATTATTAAAACTTATTATTTTTTTATTCCCCAACCATTCTTTTTGTATTTATTTAATTACTCCGACTTTTACCTGCTGGTACGCCGTCCGGTGTGCCCTGTGAAATGAAAGGTGGCATTCTTTATTTATTTATTCATTTATTCATTCATAACTGACAGCCTCGCGCTCCGCTCGTGCCCGGCAGAAGAGGTGCTCCAATTCGGCTTAACTGTGACACACGCCCGCCCTCCTCCCCCGGAGCTTCCATTCGGTTAAACTTAGGGGCCGCTTGGCACCGCCCGTGCCCGGGGAAGGTGCTCCTCTTCGGCTTACTGTGACGCAAGCATGCCCTCCTCCTCCGGAGCTTCCATTCGGTTAAACTTAGGGGCCGCTTGGAACCGCCCGTGCCCGGGGAAGGTGCTCCTCTTCGGCTTACTGTGACGCGAGCATGTCCTCCTCCTCCGGAGCTTCCATTCGGTTAAACTCAGGGGCCGCTTGGAACCGCCCGTGCCCGGGGAAGGTGCTCCTCTACGGCTTAACTGCCACGCACGCCGGCCGGAGCTCTGGTACGGTCCGAACCGCGCGAAACGTCGCCACCGATCGTGTCCGGGGGAACGTGCTCTTCTTCGTCCACTCTCCTCTTCGCCCACGCTCTTCTTCGGCGCACGCCGGCCGTCTAACCGCTCCAGCGCCCCGTCGTGCCGCTCGGCGAAACTACAATGCCCCCGAATATTTTTTAGACCCGCGAAGCACTGAACCCGCGAAAGGTGAACCTCGAAGTAGCGAGGGTTCACTGTATGTATAAGACCAAGACCTACAAAAAAGTCTCTTGGAGCAATGAGCTAGGTTTTACAGGAAGTCGGCCATTTTGAATTTACTTAAAAGGGGGCGGGTCTCCACAATGGACTTTGTGTAGAAATTATTATTGGGGCCCGAGCAGCGACCGCGGCGAGGTCCCTATTGTTTTTGTAGAAAATATTATTACTTTTATTATTATTATTATTATTATTATTATTATTAGGGCCTGAGCAGCGACCGCTAAGAAGTCCCTATTGTTTTTGTAGAAATTATTATTATTATTATTTTTCCGATTGTTCGATCGCATTTTTGACCCCCGAAACATGCACAAAAACTCACCAAACTTGGCAGTCTCATCGGGCATGGCGAAAAATTTGATATTTTTTAACGTCTAATATGAACAGGAAGTGAGTTATGAATTTTTGAAAGTCCGACTTTTGCCCTTTTTTGCATGTTTACAGGGGTCATTCTTTTGCACCCTGATCCTAAAGGCTTCATCTGATTGCCTTAAAGTTCTGTCTGGAGCATCTTAAGACCTGGGACAAACACTGGGGCTAAAATTTTTTGTTTCCGAAATACTATATGACGGGGGCGGGGCTTCAAAGTTTTCACTTAAGATTTCCTTCGCCGCAATGGACAAAATGCTTAATAACTCTCCTGCACGTGATGCTAAAAATCCAAAACTTCACATGTACATAAAGAGTCGGTACCTGAAGACATCTATATGTTTATATTCAGTTATACACCTTGCGCCAATCAATATAAATCTTTACATTTTGACGTACTGCACGGTGCCCTTTTAACGAATCCGACTGAAAATTGGCTAGAAAAGACTCAAGACATTGATCTTACTCTATCCCTATTTTTATGACTTTCCTTCAAAGGGCGTGGCTATTACGGTGCCGCAGAGTCTGATTATTCTCCGTGGCAACAAAAGTTCCTGCAAAATGATTCAGATGATCCATCTTCTGGAAATCTTTCACATTTGAGGATATTCAGGCCCTGAAGACGGCTGCCAACTTATTTTTGATCGCAGTGGTAGCGCCACCAACTGGTTAAAACAAATACAAATTATTTTCGTTGATGTTTTTCTCCGGGCAGGTTAACAAAATCTACCTTATATTTGCTCGGATGAGTGTTTAGGCCTTGAGCATGTCACAATACGAAAGTCTTTCGCCTTCTTCAGAGTGTCACATGATGGTGTCTTGTGACCCGTCTTTATCAGCTGATGTTCCATGAGGGCGTGACTTACCTGTCACAAGAATGAAGGCAAGTCACGCCCCCCGCTGTCCGTTCACTCCGCCAAGATGCTGGTCCAGGTGGTAGAGAGGATGAAGGCTCCCTTGTCTCTGTTCATGGTTTTTATGCCTCGCTTGCAGATCTCAATGGCCTCTCTGATCCAGCGCTGTTGTTTGTTCTCTTCTGTGCGGATGACCCTGCCCTTCTCCCGGTCCATGATGTGGTTTTCCCTTTTGCAGTGGTCAGTGATTGCTGATTTGTAATGTTCATGTTGTGCTTGTTCTTTTACTGCTCTGATTTTTTCATTTTTTTGACAGGTAAGTCACACCCTCATGGAACATCAGCTCAAGACACCATCATGCGACACTCTGAAGAAGGCGAAAGACTCGCCGAAACATGTCAGGTAAAAAATTAACCTAAAACATAATTGTCTGCTTTTAATGAATCAGTCAAATATCAATAATAAGAAGACAAAATGAACCTAATACAAATAAAGGAATGCTTAATAACTCCCCTGCACATGCTCCTAAAAATCCAAACCTTCACCTGTAAATAAAACGTCCCGACCTGAAGACATCTTAATGTTATTATTTTGTTATACACACAGTGCCGCCAAGTGGAATCAAAAATTTGTTTTTATTTTAATTTTCACGTACTGCACGGTGCCCTTTTGACGAATCCGACTGAAAATTAGTCAGAAAAGACTCAAGACAATGATCTTACTCTCTGCCGAATTTTGTGACGTTTTGGCAAAAGGCGTGGCTATTAAGGTGCTGAAAAGTCCGATTGTACTCTGTGGCAACAAAAGCTCCGGCAACATGACTCAGATGATCCTATCTTCTCGAAGTTGTACACATTTGAGGATACTTCAGCCCTGAAGACATCTACCAACTTATTTTACATCGTAGTAGTAGCGCCACCAACTGGTAAAAGCTAATACAAGTTATTTTCTTGGATGTTTTTCTCCGTGCAACTCAACAAGGTCGCCCTCATATATGCTCGGATGACTGTTTCGGCCATGAGGATGTCACAATACGAAATTCGTGTTTTTTCGTGAAAAGTTGTGGAGTGGCATTGCACTGTTCGGCAATAAAACAAAGCTGATTATGAGGTTCTAAATATGAACGACAACTCGTAAAACTTTACACACACATCAGGCCGAGCAAATTTATCAATATTTTATACGTTAGTTGTGCAGCTTTTTTGAAATGGCTCGCCATGGCCCTCGAGAAATGTTAAAAAAAAGCAGCTCTGGTTGAGTGTTTCACCTCGCTTTTTGTAAATTTTATGGAGTACAGTGAACCCTCGGTTATCGCGGTTAATGGGGACCGAGACCACCCGCGAAAACTGAAAATCCGCGAAGTAGCGGCGCACCTTCAAAAATGCAAAAAAAAAAAATACAATATATATAATAAATATATAAATATATATATATATATATATATATATATATATATATATATATATATATATACGGGGGGAGAGAGAGAGAGAGAGTGAAATTCATGTTATAACAAAAAAACCAAATTATTATTAAAACGTATTATTTTTTTATTCCCCAGCCATTCTTTTTGTATTTATTTAATTACTCCGACTTTTACCTGCTGGTACGCCGTCCGGTGTGCCCTGTGAAATGAAAGGTGGCATTCTTTATTTATTTATTCATTTATTCATTCATAACTGACAGCCTCGCGCTCCGCTCGTGCCCGGGCAGAAGAGGTGCTCCATTTTGGCTTAACTGTGACACACGCCCGCCCTCCTCCCCCGGAGCTTCCATTCGGTTAAACTTAGGGGCCGCTTGGCACCGCCCGTGCCCGGGGAAGGTGCTCCTCTTCGGCTTACTGTGACGCGAGCATGCCCTCCTCCTGCGGAGCTTCCATTCGGTTAAACTTAGGGGCCGCTTGGAACCGCCCGTGCCCGGGGAAGGTGCTCCTCTTCGGCTTACTGTGACGCGAGCATGCCCTCCTCCTCCGGAGCTTCCATTCGGTTAAACTTAGGGGCCGCTTGGCACCGCCCGTGCCCGGGGAAGGTGCTCCTCTACGGCTTAACTGCCACGCACGCCGGCCGGAGCTCTGGTACGGTCCGAACCGCGCGAAACGTCGCCACCGATCGTGTCCGGGGGAACGTGCTCTTCTTCGTCCACTCTCCTCTTCGCCCACGCTCTTCTTCGGCGCACGCCGGCCGTCTAACCGCTCCAGCGCCCCGTCGTGCCGCTCGGCGAAACTACAATGCCCCCGAATATTTTTTATACCCGCGAAGCACTGAACCCGCGAAAGGTGAACCGCGAAGTAGCGAGGGTTCACTGTATGTATAAGACCAAGACCTACAAAAAAGTCTCTTGGAGCAATGAGCTAGGTTTTACAGGAAGTCGGCCATTTTGAATTTACTTAAAAGGGGGCGGGTCACCACAATGGACTTTGTGTAGAAATTATTATTGGGGCCCGAGCAGCGACCGCGGCGAGGTCTCTATTGTTTTTGTAGAAAATATTATTACTTTTATTATTATTATTATTATTATTATTAGGGCCTGAGCAGCGACCGCTGCGAAGTCCCTATTGTTTTTGTAGAAATTATTATTATTATTATTTTTCCGATTGTTCGATCGCATTTTTGACCCCCGAAACATGCACAAAAACTCACCAAACTTGGCAGTCTCATCGGGCATGGCGAAAAATTTGATATTTTAACGTCTAATATGAACAGGAAGTGAGTTATGAATTTTTGAAAGTCCGACTTTTGCCCTTTTTTGCATGTTTACAGGGGTCATTCTTTTGCACCCTGATCCTAAAGGCTTCATCTGATTGCCTTAAAATTCTGTCTGTAGCATCTGAAGACCTGGGACAAACACTGGGGCTAAAATTTTTTGTTTCCGAAATACTATATGACGGGGCGGGGCTTCAAAGTTTTCACTTAAGATTTCCTTCGCCGCAATGGACAAAATGCTTAATAACTCTCCTGCACATGCTGCTAAAAATCCAAAACTTCACATGTACATAAAGAGTCTGTACCTGAAGACATCTATATGTTTATATTCAGTTATACACCTTGCGCCAATCAATATCATTTTTTACATTTTGACGTACTGCACGGTGCCCTTTTAACGAATCTGATTGAAAATTGGCTAGAAAAGACTCAAGACATTGATCTTACTCTATCCCTATTTTTGTGACTTTCCTTCGAAGGGCGTGGCTATTACGGTGCCGCAGAGTCTGATTATTCTCCGTGGCAACAAAAGTTCCTGCAAAATGATTCAGATGATCCATCTTCTCGAAATTTTTCACATTTGAGGATATTCAGGCCCTGAAGACGGCTGCCAACTTATTTTTGATCGCAGTGGTAGCGCCACCAACTGGTTAAAACAAATACAAATTATTTTCGTTGATGTTTTTCTCCGGGCAGATTAACAAAATCTACCTTATATTTGCTCGGATGAGTGTTTAGGCCTTGAGCATGTCACAATACGAAAGTCTTTCGCCTTCTTCAGAGTGTCACATGATGGTGCCTTGTGACCCGTCTTTATCAGATGATGTTCCATGAGGGCGTGACTTACCTGTCACAAGAATGAAGGCAAGTCACGCCCCCCGCTGTCCGTTCACTCCGCCAAGATGCTGGTCCAGGTGGTAGAGAGGATGAAGGCTCCCTTGTCTCTGTTCATGGTTTTTATGCCTCGCTTGCAGATCTCAATGGCCTCTCTGATCCAGCGCTGTTGTTTGTTCTCTTCTGTGCGGATGACCCTGCCCTTCTCCCGGTCCATGATGTGGTTTTCCCTTTTGCAGTGGTCAGTGATTGCTGATTTGTAATGTTCATGTTGTGCTTGTTCTTTTACTGCTCTGATTTTTTTCATTTTTTTGACAGGTAAGTCACACCCTCATGGAACATCAGCTCAAGACACCATCATGCGACACTCTGAAGAAGGCGAAAGACTCGCCGAAACATGTCAGTGAAAAAATTAACCTAAAACATAATTGTCTGCTTTTAATGAATCAGTCAAATATCAATAATAAGAAGACAAAATGAACCTAATACAAATAAATGAATGCTTAATAACTCCCCTGCACATGCTCCTAAAAATCCAAACCTTCACCTGTAAATAAAACGTCCCGACCTGAAGACATCTTAATGTTATTATTTTGTTATACACACAGTGCCGCCAAGTGGAATCAAAAATTTGTTTTTATTTTAATTTTCACGTACTGCACGGTGCCCTTTTGACGAATCCGACTGAAAATTAGTCAGAAAAGACTCAAGACAATGATCTTACTCTCTGCCGAATTTTGTGACGTTTTGGCAAAAGGCGTGGCTATTACGGTGCTGAAAAGTCCGATTGTACTCTGTGGCAACAAAAGCTCCGGCAACATGACTCAGATGATCCTATCTTCTCGAAGTTGTACACATTTGAGGATACTTCAGCCCTGAAGACATCTACCGACTTATTTTTCATCGTAGTAGTAGCGCCACCAACTGGTAAAAGCTAATACAAGTTATTTTCTTGGATGTTTTTCTCCGTGCAACTCAACAAGGTTGCCCTCATATATGCTCGGATGACTGTTTCGGCCATGAGGATGTCACAATACGAAATTTGTCCTTTTTCGTGAAAAGTTTTGGGAGTGGCATTGCACTGTTCGGCAATAAAACAACGCTGATTATGAGGTTCTAAATATGAACGACAACTCGTGAAACTTAACACACACATCAGGCCGAGCAAATTTATCAATATTTTATACGTTAGTTGTGCAGCTTTTTTTAAATGGCTCGCCATGGCCCTCGAGAAATGTTAAAAAAAAAGCAGCCCTGATTGAGTGTTTCACCTCGCTTTTTGTAAATTTTATGGAGTACAGTGAACCCTCGGTTATCGCGGTTAATGGGGACCGAGACCACCCGCGAAAACTGAAAATCCGCGAAGTAGCGGCGCACCTTCAAAAATGCTTAAAAAAAATATACAATGTATATAATAAATATATATATATATATATATATATACGGGGAGAGAGAGAGTGAAATTCATTTTATAACAAAAAAACCAAATTATTATTAAAACGTATTATTTTTTTATTCCCCAGCCATTCTTTTTGTATTTATTTAATTACTCCGACTTTTACCTGCTGGTACGCCGTCCGGTGTGCCCTGTGAAATAAAAGGTGGCATTCTTTATTTATTTATTCATTTATTCATTCATAACTGACAGCCTCGCGCTCCGCTCGTGCCCGGGCAGAAGAGGTGCTCCAATTCGGCTTAACTGTGACACACGCCCGCCCTCCTCCCCCGGAGCTTCCATTCGGTTAAACTTAGGGGCCGCTTGGCACCGCCGTGCCCGGGGAAGGTGCTACTCTTCGGCTTACTGTGACGCGAGCATGCCCTCCTCCTCCGGAGCTTCCATTCGGTTAAACTCAGGGGCCGCTTGGAACCGCCCGTGCCCGGGGAAGGTGCTCCTCTTCGGCTTACTGTGACGCGAACATGCCCTCCTCCTCCGGAGCTTCCATTCGGTTAAACTTAGGGGCCGCTTGGCACCGCCCGTGCCCGGGGAAGGTGCTCCTCTATGGCTTAACTGCCACGCACGCCGGCCGGAGCTCTGGTACGGTCCGAACCGCGCGAAACGTCGCCACCGATCGTGTCCGGGGGAACGTGCTCTTCTTCGTCCACTCTCCTCTTCGCCCACGCTCTTCTTCGGCGCACGCCGGCCGTCTAACCGCTCCAGCGCCCCGTCGTGCCGCTCGGCGAAACTACAATGCCCCCGAATATTTTTTATACCCGCGAAGCACTGAACCCGCGAAAGGTGAACCGCGAAGTAGCGAGGGTTCACTGTATGTATAAGACCAAGACCTACAAAAAAGTCTCTTGGAGCAATGAGCTAGGTTTTACAGGAAGTCGGCCATTTTGAATTTACTTAAAAGGGGGCGGGTCACCACAATGGACTTTGTGTAGAAATTATTATTGGGGCCCGAGCAGCGACCGCGGCGAGGTCCCTATTGTTTTTGTAGAAAATATTATTACTTTTATTATTATTATTATTATTATTATTAGGGCCTGAGCAGCGACCGCTGCGAAGTCCCTATTGTTTTTGTAGAAATTATTATTATTATTATTTTTCCGATTGTTCGATCGCATTTTTGACCCCCGAAACATGCACAAAAACTCACCAAACTTGGCAGTCTCATCGGGCATGGCGAAAAATTTGATATTTTAACGTCTAATATGAACAGGAAGTGAGTTATGAATTTTTGAAAGTCCGACTTTTGCCCTTTTTTGCATGTTTACAGGGGTCATTCTTTTGCACCCTGATCCTAAAGGCTTCATCTGATTGCCTTAAAATTCTGTCTGTAGCATCTGAAGACCTGGGACAAACACTGGGGCTAAAATTTTTTGTTTCCGAAATACTATATGACGGGGCGGGGCTTCAAAGTTTTCACTTAAGATTTCCTTCGCCGCAATGGACAAAATGCTTAATAACTCTCCTGCACATGCTGCTAAAAATCCAAAACTTCACATGTACATAAAGAGTCTGTACCTGAAGACATCTATATGTTTATATTCAGTTATACACCTTGCGCCAATCAATATCATTTTTTACATTTTGACGTACTGCACGGTGCCCTTTTAACGAATCTGATTGAAAATTGGCTAGAAAAGACTCAAGACATTGATCTTACGCTATCCCTATTTTTGTGACTTTCCTTCGAAGGGCGTGGCTATTACGGTGCCGCAGAGTCTGATTATTCTCCGTGGCAACAAAAGTTCCTGCAAAATGATTCAGATGATCCATCTTCTCGAAATTTTTCACATTTGAGGATATTCAGGCCCTGAAGACGGCTGCCAACTTATTTTTGATCGCAGTGGTAGCGCCACCAACTGGTTAAAACAAATACAAATTATTTTCGTTGATGTTTTTCTCCGGGCAGGTTAACAAAATCTACCTTATATTTGCTCGGATGAGTGTTTAGGCCTTGAGCATGTCACAATACGAAAGTCTTTCGCCTTCTTCAGAGTGTCACATGATGGTGCCTTGTGACCCGTCTTTATCAGATGATGTTCCATGAGGGCGTGACTTACCTGTCACAAGAATGAAGGCAAGTCACGCCCCCCGCTGTCCGTTCACTCCGCCAAGATGCTGGTCCAGGTGGTAGAGAGGATGAAGGCTCCCTTGTCTCTGTTCATGGTTTTTATGCCTCGCTTGCAGATCTCAATGGCCTCTCTGATCCAGCGCTGTTGTTTGTTCTCTTCTGTGCGGATGACCCTGCCCTTCTCCCGGTCCATGATGTGGTTTTCCCTTTTGCAGTGGTCAGTGATTGCTGATTTGTAATGTTCATGTTGTGCTTGTTCTTTTACTGCTCTGATTTTTTTCATTTTTTTGACAGGTAAGTCACACCCTCATGGAACATCAGCTCAAGACACCATCATGCGACACTCTGAAGAAGGCGAAAGACTCGCCGAAACATGTCAGTGAAAAAATTAACCTAAAACATAATTGTCTGCTTTTAATGAATCAGTCAAATATCAATAATAAGAAGACAAAATGAACCTAATACAAATAAATGAATGCTTAATAACTCCCCTGCACATGCTCCTAAAAATCCAAACCTTCACCTGTAAATAAAACGTCCCGACCTGAAGACATCTTAATGTTATTATTTTGTTATACACACAGTGCCGCCAAGTGGAATCAAAAATTTGTTTTTATTTTAATTTTCACGTACTGCACGGTGCCCTTTTGACGAATCCGACTGAAAATTAGTCAGAAAAGACTCAAGACAATGATCTTACTCTCTGCCGAATTTTGTGACGTTTTGGCAAAAGGCGTGGCTATTACGGTGCTGAAAAGTCCGATTGTACTCTGTGGCAACAAAAGCTCCGGCAACATGACTCAGATGATCCTATCTTCTCGAAGTTGTACACATTTGAGGATACTTCAGCCCTGAAGACATCTACCGACTTATTTTTCATCGTAGTAGTAGCGCCACCAACTGGTAAAAGCTAATACAAGTTATTTTCTTGGATGTTTTTCTCCGTGCAACTCAACAAGGTCGCCCTCATATATGCTCGGATGACTGTTTCGGCCATGAGGATGTCACAATACGAAATTCGTGATTTTTCGTGAAAAGTTGTGGGAGTGGCATTGCACTGTTCGGCAATAAAACAAAGCTGATTATGAGGTTCTAAATATGAACGACATCTCGTAAAACTTTACACACACATCAGGCCGAGCAAATTTATCAATATTTTATACGTTAGTTGTGCAGCTTTTTTTAAATGGCTCGCCATGGCCCTCGAGAAATGTTAAAAAAAAAGCAGCCCTGATTGAGTGTTTCACCTCGCTTTTTGTAAATTTTATGGAGTACAGTGAACCCTCGGTTATCGCGGTTAATGGGGACCGAGACCACCCGCGAAAACTGAAAATCCGCGAAGTAGCGGCGCACCTTCAAAAATGCTTAAAAAAAATATACAATGTATATAATAAATATATATATATATATATATATATACGGGGAGAGAGAGAGTGAAATTCATTTTATAACAAAAAAACCAAATTATTATTAAAACGTATTATTTTTTTATTCCCCAGCCATTCTTTTTGTATTTATTTAATTACTCCGACTTTTACCTGCTGGTACGCCGTCCGGTGTGCCCTGTGAAATGAAAGGTGGCATTCTTTATTTATTTATTCATTTATTCATTCATAACTGACAGCCTCGCGCTCCGCTCGTGCCCGGGCAGAAGAGGTGCTCCAATTCGGCTTAACTGTGACACACGCCCGCCCTCCTCCCCCGGAGCTTCCATTCGGTTAAACTTAGGGGCCGCTTGGCACCGCCGTGCCCGGGGAAGGTGCTACTCTTCGGCTTACTGTGACGCGAGCATGCCCTCCTCCTCCGGAGCTTCCATTCGGTTAAACTTAGGGGCCGCTTGGAACCGCCCGTGCCCGGGGAAGGTGCTCCTCTTCGGCTTACTGTGACGCGAGCATGCCCGCCTCCTCCGGAGCTTCCATTCGGTTAAACTCAGGGGCCGCTTGGAACCGCCCGTGCCCGGGGAAGGTGCTCCTCTTCGGCTTACTGTGACGCGAACATGCCCTCCTCCTCCGGAGCTTCCATTCGGTTAAACTTAGGGGCCGCTTGGCACCGCCCGTGCCCGGGGAAGGTACTCCTCTATGGCTTAACTGCCACGCACGCCGGCCGGAGCTCTGGTACGGTCCGAACCGCGCGAAACGTCGCCACCGATCGTGTCCGGGGGAACGTGCTCTTCTTCGTCCACTCTCCTCTTCGCCCACGCTCTTCTTCGGCGCACGCCGGCCGTCTAACCGCTCCAGCGCCCCGTCGTGCCGCTCGGCGAAACTACAATGCCCCCGAATATTTTTTATACCCGCGAAGCACTGAACCCGCGAAAGGTGAACCGCGAAGTAGCGAGGGTTCACTGTATGTATAAGACCAAGACCTACAAAAAAGTCTCTTGGAGCAATGAGCTAGGTTTTACAGGAAGTCGGCCATTTTGAATTTACTTAAAAGGGGGCGGGTCACCACAATGGACTTTGTGTAGAAATTATTATTGGGGCCCGAGCAGCGACCGCGGCGAGGTCCCTATTGTTTTTGTAGAAAATATTATTACTTTTATTATTATTATTATTATTATTATTATTAGGGCCTGAGCAGCGACCGCTGCGAAGTCCCTATTGTTTTTGTAGGAATTATTATTATTATTATTTTTCCGATTGTTCGATCGCATTTTTGACCCCCGAAACATGCACAAAAACTCACCAAACTTGGCATTCTCATCGGGCATGGCGAAAAATTTGATATTTTTTAACGTCTAATATGAACAGGAAGTGAGTTATGAATTTTTGAAAGTCCGACTTTTGCCCTTTTTTGCATGTTTACAGGGGTCATTCTTTTGCACCCTGATCCTAAAGGCTTCATCTGATTGCCTTAAAGTTCTGTCTGGAGCATCTTAAGACCTGGGACAAACACTGGGGCTAAAATTTTTTGTTTCCGAAATACTATATGACGGGGGCGGGGCTTCAAAGTTTTCACTTAAGATTTCCTTCGCCGCAATGGACAAAATGCTTAATAACTCTCCTGCACGTGCTGCTAAAAATCCAAAACTTCACATGTACATAAAGAGTCGGTACCTGAAGACATCTATATGTTTATATTCAGTTATACACCTTGCGCCAATCAATATAAATCTTTACATTTTGACGTACTGCACGGTGCCCTTTTAACGAATCCGATTGAAAATTGGCTAGAAAAGACTCAAGACATTGATCTTACTCTATCCCTATTTTTATGACTTTCCTTCAAAGGGCGTGGCTATTACGGTGCCGCAGAGTCTGATTATTCTCCGTGGCAACAAAAGTTCCTGCAAAATGATTCAGATGATCCATCTTCTGGAAATCTTTCACATTTGAGGATATTCAGGCCCTGAAGACGGCTGCCAACTTAATTTTGATCGCAGTGGTAGCGCCACCAACTGGTTAAAACAAATACAAATTATTTTCGTTGATGTTTTTCTCCGGGCAGGTTAACAAAATCTACCTTATATTTGCTCGGATGAGTGTTTAGACCTTGAGGATGTCACAATACGAAAGTCTTTCGCCTTCTTCAGAGTGTCACATGATGGTGTCTTGTGACCCGTCTTTATCAGCTGATGTTCCATGAGGGCGTGACTTACCTGTCACGAGAATGAAGGCAAGTCACGCCCCCCGCTGTCCGTTCACTCCGCCAAGATGCTGGTCCAGGTGGTAGAGAGGATGAAGGCTCCCTTGTCTCTGTTCATGGTTTTTATGCCTCGCTTGCAGATCTCAATGGCCTCTCTGATCCAGCGCTGTTGTTTGTTCTCTTCTGTGCGGATGACCCTGCCCTTCTCCCGGTCCATGATGTGGTTTTCCCTTTTGCAGTGGTCAGTGATTGCTGATTTGTAATGTTCATGTTGTGCTTGTTCTTTTACTGCTCTGATTTTTTCATTTTTTTGACAGGTAAGTCACACCCTCATGGAACATCAGCTCAAGACACCATCATGCGACACTCTGAAGAAGGCGAAAGACTCGCCGAAATATGTCAGGTAAAAAATTAACCTAAAACATAATTGTCTGCTTTTAATGAATCAGTCAAATATCAATAATAAGAAGACAAAATGAACCTAATACAAATAAATGAATGCTTAATAACTCCCCTGCACATGCTCCTAAAAATCCAAACCTTCACCTGTAAATAAAACGTCCCGACCTGAAGACATCTTAATGTTATTATTTTGTTATACACACAGTGCCGCCAAGTGGAATCAAAAATTTGTTTTTATTTTAATTTTCACGTACTGCACGGTGCCCTTTTGACGAATCCGACTGAAAATTAGTCAGAAAAGACTCAAGACAATGATCTTACTCTCTGCCGAATTTTGTGACGTTTTGGCAAAAGGCGTGGCTATTAAGGTGCTGAAAAGTCAAATTGTACTCTGTGGCAACAAAAGCTCCGGCAACATGACTCAGATGATCCTATCTTCTCGAAGTTGTACACATTTGAGGATACTTCAGCCCTGAAGACATCTACCAACTTATTTTACATCGTAGTAGTAGCGCCACCAACTGGTAAAAGCTAATACAAGTTATTTTCTTGGATGTTTTTCTCCGTGCAACTCAACAAGGTCGCCCTCATATATGCTCGGATTACTGTTTCGGCCATGAGGATGTCACAATACGAAATTCGTCCTTTTTCGTGAAAAGTTGTGGGAGTGGCATTGCACTGTTCGGCAATAAAACAAAGCTGATTATGAGGTTCTAAATATGAACGACAACTCGTAAAACTTTACACACACATCAGGCCGAGCAAATTTATCAATATTTTATACGTTAGTTGTGCAGCTTTTTTGAAATGGCTCGCCATGGCCCTCGAGAAATGTTAAAAAAAGCAGCTCTGGTTGAGTGTTTCACCTCGCTTTTTGTAAATTTTATGGAGTACAGTGAACCCTCGGTTATCGCGGTTAATGGGGACCGAGACCACCCGCGAAAACTGAAAATCCGCGAAGTAGCGGCGCACCTTCAAAAATGCTTAAAAAAAATATACAATATATATAATAAATATATATATATATATATATATATATATATATATATATATATATATATATATATATATATATATATATATATACGGGGAGAGAGAGAGTGAAATTCATGTTATAACAAAAAAACCAAATTATTATTAAAACGTATTATTTTTTTATTCCCCAGCCATTCTTTTAGTATTTATTTAATTACTCCGACTTTTACCTGCTGGTACGCCGTCCGGTGTGCCCTGTGAAATGAAAGGTGGCATTCTTTATTTATTTATTCATTTATTCATTCATAACTGACAGCCTCGCGCTCCGCTCGTGCCCGGGTAGAAGAGGTGCTCCAATTTGGCTTAACTGTGACACACGCCCGCCCTCCTCCCCCGGAGCTTCCATTCGGTTAAACTTAGGGGCCGCTTGGCACCGCCCGTGCCCGGGGAAGGTGCTCCTCTTCGGCTTACTGTGACGCGAGCATGCCCTCCTCCTCCGGAGCTTCCATTCGGTTAAACTTAGGGGCCGCTTGGAACCGCCCGTGCCCGGGGAAGGTGCTCCTCTACGGCTTAACTGCCACGCACGCCGGCCGGAGCTCTGGTACGGTCCGAACCGCGCGAAACGTCGCCACTGATCGTGTCCGGGAGAACGTGCTCTTCTTCGTCCACTCTCCTCTTCGCCCACGCTCTTCTTCGGCGCACGCCGGCCGTCTAACCGCTCCAGCGCCCCGTCGTGCCGCTCGGCGAAACTACAATGCCCCCGAATATTTTTTAGACCCGCGAAGCACTGAACCCGCGAAAGGTGAACCGCGAAGTAGCGAGGGTTCACTGTATGTATAAGACCAAGACCTACAAAAAAGTCTCTTGGAGCAATGAGCTAGGTTTTACAGGAAGTCGGCCATTTTGAATTTACTTAAAAGGGGGCGGGTCACCACAATGGACTTTGTGTAGAAATTATTATTGGGGCCCGAGCAGCGACCGCGGCGAGGTCCCTATTGTTTTTGTAGAAATTATTATTATTATTATTTTTCCGATTGTTCGATCGCATTTTTGACCCCCGAAACATGCACAAAAACTCACCAAACTTGGCAGTCTCATCGGGCATGGCGAAAAATTTGATATTTTAACGTCTAATATGAACAGGAAGTGAGTTATGAATTTTTGAAAGTCCGACTTTTGCCCTTTTTTGCATGTTTACAGGGGTCATTCTTTTGCACCCTGATCCTAAAGGCTTCATCTGATTGCCTTAAAATTCTGTCTGTAGCATCTGAAGACCTGGGACAAACACTGGGGCTAAAATTTTTTGTTTCCGAAATACTATATGACGGGGGCGGGGCTTCAAAGTATTCACTTAAGATTTCCTTCGCCGCAATGGACAAAATGCTTAATAACTCTCCTGCACATGCTGCTAAAAATCCAAAACTTCACATGTACATAAAGAGTCTGTACCTGAAGACATCTATATGTTTATATTCAGTTATACACCTTGCGCCAATCAATATCATTTTTTACATTTTGACGTACTGCATGGTGCCCTTTTAACGAATCCGATTGAAAATTGGCTAGAAAAGACTCAAGACATTGATCTTACTCTATCCCTATTTTTATGACTTTCCTTCAAAGGGCGTGGCTATTACGGTGCCGCAGAGTCTGATTATTCTCCGTGGCAACAAAAGTTCCTGCAAAATGATTCAGATGATCCATTTTCTGGAAATCTTTCACATTTGAGGATATTCAGGCCCTGAAGACGGCTGCCAACTTATTTTTGATCGCAGTGGTAGCGCCACCAACTGGTTAAAACAAATACAAATTATTTTCGTTGATGTTTTTCTCCGGGCAGGTGAACAAAATCTACCTTATATTTGCTCGGATGAGTGTTTAGGCCTTGAGCATGTCACAATACAAAAGTCTTTCGCCTTCTTCAGAGTGTCACATGATGCTGTCTTGTGACCCGTCTTTATCAGCTGATGTTCCATGAGGGCGTGACTTACCTGTCACAAGAATGAAGGCAAGTCACGCCCCCCGCTGTCCGTTCACTCCGCCAAGATGCTGGTCCAGGTGGTAGAGAGGATGAAGGCTCCCTTGTCTCTGTTCATGGTTTTTATGCCTCGCTTGCAGATCTCAATGGCCTCTCTGATCCAGCGCTGTTGTTTGTTCTCTTCGGTGCGGATGACCCTGCCCTTCTCCCGGTCCATGATGTGGTTTTCCCTTTTGCAGTGGTCAGTGATTGCTGATTTGTAATGTTCATGTTGTGCTTGTTCTTTGACTGCTCTGATTTTTCATTTTTTTGACAGGTAAGTCACACCCTCATGGAACATCAGCTGATAAAGACGGGTCTCAAGACACCATCATGCGACACTCTGAAGAAGGCGAAAGACTCGCCGAAACATGTCAGGTAAAAAATTAACCTAAAACATAATTGTCTGCTTTTAATGAATCAGTCAAATATCAATAATAAGAAGACAAAATGAACCTAATACAAATAAATGAATGCTTAATAACTCCCCTGCACATGCTCCTAAAAATCCAAACCTTCACCTGTAAATAAAACGTCCCGACCTGAAGACATCTTAATGTTATTATTTTGTTATACACACAGTGCCGCCAAGTGGAATCAAAAATTTGTTTTTATTTTAATTTTCACGTACTGCACGGTGCCCTTTTGACGAATCCGACTGAAAATTAGTCAGAAAAGACTCAAGACAATGATCTTACTCTCTGCCGAATTTTGTGACGTTTTGGCAAAAGGCGTGGCTATTAAGGTGCTGAAAAGTCCGATTGTACTCTGTGGCAACAAAAGCTCCGGCAACATGACTCAGATGATCCTATCTTCTCGAAGTTGTACACATTTGAGGATACTTCAGCCCTGAAGACATCTACCAACTTATTTTACATCGTAGTAGTAGCGCCACCAACTGGTAAAAGCTAATACAAGTTATTTTCTTGGATGTTTTTCTCCGTGCAACTCAACAAGGTCGCCCTCATATATGCTCGGATGACTGTTTCGGCCATGAGGATGTCACAATACGAAATTCGTGATTTTTCGTGAAAAGTTGTGGGAGTGGCATTGCACTGTTCGGCAATAAAACAAAGCTGATTATGAGGTTCTAAATATGAACGACAACTCGTAAAACTTTACACACACATGAGGCCGAGCAAATTTATCAATATTTTATACGTTAGTTGTGCAGCTTTTTTGAAATGGCTCGCCATGGCCCTCGAGAAATGTTAAAAAAAAGCAGCTCTGGTTGAATGTTTCACCTCGCTTTTTGTAAATTTTATGGAGTACAGTGAACCCTCGGTTATCGCGGTTAATGGGGACCGAGACCATCCGCGAAAACTGAAAATCCGCGAAGTAGCGGCGCACCTTCAAAAATGCTTAAAAAAAATATACAATATATATAATAAATATATAAATATATATATATATATATATATATATATATATACGGGGAGAGAGAGAGTGAAATTCATGTTATAACAAAAAAAACAAATTATTATTAAAACGTATTATTTTTTTATTCCCCAGCCATTCTTTTTGTATTTATTTAATTACTCCGACTTTTACCTGCTGGTACGCCGTCCGGTGTGCCCTGTGAAATGAAAGGTGGCATTCTTTATTTATTTATTCATTTATTCATTCATAACTGACAGCCTCGCGCTCCGCTCGTGCCCGGGCAGAAGAGGTGCTCCAATTTGGCTTAACTGTGACACACGCCCGTCCTCCTCCCCCGGAGCTTCCATTCGGTTAAACTTAGGGGCCGCTTGGCACCGCCCGTGCCCGGGGAAGGTGCTCCTCTTCGGCTTACTGTGACGCGAGCATGCCCTCCTCCTCCGGAGCTTCCATTCGGTTAAACTTAGGGGCCGCTTGGAACCGCCCGTGCCCGGGGAAGGTGCTCCTCTACGGCTTAACTGCCACGCACGCCGGCCGGAGCTCTGGTACGGTCCGAACCGCGCGAAACGTCGCCACCGATCGTGTCCGGGAGAACGTGCTCTTCTTCGTCCACTCTCCTCTTCGCCCACGCTCTTCTTCGGCGCACGCCGGCCGTCTAACCGCTCCAGCGCCCCGTCGTGCCGCTCGGCGAAACTACAATGCCCCCGAATATTTTTTAGACCCGCGAAGCACTGAACCCGCGAAAGGTGAACCGCGAAGTAGCGAGGGTTCACTGTATGTATAAGACCAAGACCTACAAAAAAGTCTCTTGGAGCAATGAGCTAGGTTTTACAGGAAGTCGGCCATTTTGAATTTACTTAAAAGGGGGCGGGTCACCACAATGGACTTTGTGTAGAAATTATTATTGGGGCCCGAGCAGCGACGGCGGCGAGGTCCCTATTGTTTTTGTAGAAATTATTATTAGGGCCTGAGCAGCGACCGCTACGAGGTCCCCATTGTTTTTCTAGAAATTGTTATTAGGGCCCGAGCTGCGACGGCTGCGAGGTCCCTATTGTTTTTGTAGAAAATATTATTACTTTTATTATTATTAATATTATTATTATTATTATTAGGGCCCGAGCAGTGACCGCTGCGAGGTCCCTATTGTTTTTCTAGAAATTGTTATTAGGGCCCGAGCTGCGACGGCTGCGAGGTCCCTATTGTTTTTGTAGAAAATATTATTACTTTTATTATTATTAATATTATTATTATTATTATTAGGGCCTGAGCAGCGACCGCTGCGAAGTCCCTATTGTTTTTGTAGAAATTATTATTATTATTATTTTTCCGATTGTTCGATCGCATTTTTGACCCCGAAACATGCACAAAAACTCACCAAACTTGGCAGTCTCATCGGGCATGGCGAAAAATTTGATATTTTAACGTCTAATATGAACAGGAAGTGAGTTATGAATTTATGAAAGTCCGACTTTTGCCCTTTTTTGCATGTTTACAGGGGTCATTCTTTTGCACCCTGATCCTAAAGGCTTCATCTGATTGCCTTAAAATTCTGTCTGTAGCATCTGAAGACCTGGGACAAACACTGGGGCTAAAATTTTTTGTTTCCGAAATACTATATGACGGGGGCGGGGCTTCAAAGTTTTCACTTAAGATTTCCTTCGCCGCAATGGACAAAATGCTTAATAACTCTCCTGCACATGCTGCTAAAAATCCAAAACTTCACATGTACATAAAAAGTCTGTACCTGAAGACATCTATATGTTTATATTCAGTTATACACCTTGCGCCAATCAATATCATTTTTTACATTTTGACGTACTGCACGGTGCCCTTTTAACGAATCTGATTGAAAATTGGCTAGAAAAGACTCAAGACATTGATCTTACTCTATCCCTATTTTTGTGACTTTCCTTCGAAGGGCGTGGCTATTACGGTGCCGCAGAGTCTGATTATTCTCCGTGGCAACAAAAGTTCCTGCAAAATGATTCAGATGATCCATCTTCTCGAAATTTTTCACATTTGAGGATATTCAGGCCCTGAAGACGGCTGCCAACTTATTTTTGATCGCAGTGGTAGCGCCACCAACTGGTTAAAACAAATACAAATTATTTTCGTTGATGTTTTTCTCCGGGCAGGTGAACAAAATCTACCTTATATTTGTTCGGATGAGTGTTTAGGCCTTGAGCATGTCACAATACGAAAGTCTTTCGCCTTCTTCAGAGTGTCACATGATGCTGTCTTGTGACCCGTCTTTATCAGCTGATGTTCCATGAGGGCGTGACTTACCTGTCACAAGAATGAAGGCAAGTCACGCCCCCCGCTGTCCGTTCACTCCGCCAAGATGCTGGTCCAGGTGGTAGAGAGGATGAAGGCTCCCTTGTCTCTGTTCATGGTTTTTATGCCTCGCTTGCAGATCTCAATGGCCTCTCTGATCCAGCGCTGTTGTTTGTTCTCTTCTGTGCGGATGACCCTGCCCTTCTCCCGGTCCATGATGTGGTTTTCCCTTTTGCAGTGGTCAGTGATTGCTGATTTGTAATGTTCATGTTGTGCTTGTTCTTTTACTGCTCTGATTTTTTTCATTTTTTTGACAGGTAAGTCACACCCTCATGGAACATCAGCTCAAGACACCATCATGCGACACTCTGAAGAAGGCGAAAGACTCGCCGAAACATGTCAGGTAAAAAATTAACCTAAAACATAATTGTCTGCTTTTAATGAATCAGTCAAATATCAATAATAAGAAGACAAAATGAACCTAATACAAATAAATGAATGCTTAATAACTCCCCTGCACATGCTCCTAAAAATCCAAACCTTCACCTGTAAATAAAACGTCCCGACCTGAAGACATCGTAATGTTATTATTTTGTTATACACACAGTGCCGCCAAGTGGAATCAAAAATTTGTTTTTATTTTAATTTTCACGTACTGCACGGTGCCCTTTTGACGAATCCGACTGAAAATTAGTCAGAAAAGACTCAAGACAATGATCTTACTCTCTGCCGAATTTCTTGACGTTTTGGCAAAAGGCGTGGCTATTAAGGTGCTGAAAAGTCCGATTGTACTCTGTGGCAACAAAAGCTCCGGCAACATGACTCAGATGATCCTATCTTCTCGAAGTTGTACACATTTGAGGATACTTCAGCCCTGAAGACATCTACCAACTTATTTTACATCGTAGTAGTAGCGCCACCAACTGGTAAAAGCTAATACAAGTTATTTTCTTGGATGTTTTTCTCCGTGCAACTCAACAAGGTCGCCCTCATATATGCTCGGATGACTGTTTCGGCCATGAGGATGTCACAATACGAAATTCGTCCTTTTTCGTGAAAAGTTGTGGGAGTGGCATTACACTGTTCGGCAATAAAACAAAGCTGATTATGAGGTTCTAAATATGAACGACAACTCGTAAAACTTTACACACACATCAGGCCGAGCAAATTTATCAATATTTTATACGTTAGTTGTGCAGCTTTTTTGAAATGGCTCGCCATGGCCCTCGAGAAATGTTAAAAAAAAGCAGCTCTGGTTGAGTGTTTCACCTCGCTTTTTGTAAATTTTATGGAGTACAGTGAACCCTCGGTTATCGCGGTTAATGGGGACCGAGACCACCCGCGAAAACTGAAAATCCGCGAAGTAGCGGCGCACCTTCAAAAATGCTTAAAAAAAATATACAATATATATAATAAATATATATATATATATATATATATATATATATATATATATACGGGGAGAGAGAGAGTGAAATTCATGTTATAACAAAAAAAACAAATTATTATTAAAACGTATTATTTTTTTATTCCCCAGCCATTCTTTTAGTATTTATTTAATTACTCCGACTTTTACCTGCTGGTACGCCGTCCGGTGTGCCCTGTGAAATGAAAGGTGGCATTCTTTATTTATTTATTCATTTATTCATTCATAACTGACAGCCTCGCGCTCCGCTCGTGCCCGGGCAGAAGAGGTGCTCCAATTTGGCTTAACTGTGACACACGCCCGCCCTCCTCCCCCGGAGCTTCCATTCGGTTAAACTTAGGGGCCGCTTGGCACCGCCCGTGCCGGGGGAAGGTGCTCCTCTTCGGCTTACTGTGACGCGAGCATGCCCTCCTCCTCCGGAGCTTCCATTCGGTTAAACTTAGGGGCCGCTTGGAACCGCCCGTGCCCGGGGAAGGTGCTCCTCTACGGCTTAACTGCCACGCACGCCGGCCGGAGCTCTGGTACGGTCCGAACCGCGCGAAACGTCGCCACCGATCGTGTCCGGGGGAACGTGCTCTTCTTCGTCCACTCTCCTCTTCGCCCACGCTCTTCTTCGGCGCACGCCGGCCGTCTAACCGCTCCAGCGCCCCGTCGTGCCGCTCTGCGAAACTACAATGCCCCCGAATATTTTTTAGACCCGCGAAGCACTGAACCCGCGAAAGGTGAACCGCGAAGTAGCGAGGGTTCACTGTATGTATAAGACCAAGACCTACAAAAAAGTCTCTTGGAGCAATGAGCTAGGTTTTACAGGAAGTCGGCCATTTTGAATTTACTTAAAAGGGGGCGGGTCACCACAATGGACTTTGTGTAGAAATTATTATTGGGGCCCGAGCAGCGACCGCGGCGAGGTCCCTATTGTTTTTGTAGAAAACATTATTACTTTTATTATTATTATTATTATTATTATTAGGGCCTGAGCAGCGACCGCTGCGAAGTCCCTATTGTTTTTGTAGAAATTATTATTATTATTATTTTTCCGATTGTTCGATCGCATTTTTGACCCCCGAAACATGCACAAAAACTCACCAAACTTGGCAGTCTCATCGGGCATGGCGAAAAATTTGATATTTTAACGTCTAATATGAACAGGAAGTGAGTTATGAATTTTTGAAAGTCCGACTTTTGCCCTTTTTTGCATGTTTACAGGGGTCATTCTTTTGCACCCTGATCCTAAAGGCTTCATCTGATTGCCTTAAAATTCTGTCTGTAGCATCTGAAGACCTGGGACAAACACTGGGGCTAAAACTTTTTGTTTCCGAAATACTATATGACGGGGGCGGGGCTTCAAAGTTTTCACTTAAGATTTCCTTCGCCGCAATGGACAAAATGCTTAATAACTCTCCTTCACATGCTGCTAAAAATCCAAAACTTCACATGTACATAAAGAGTCTGTACCTGAAGACATCGATATGTTTATATTCAGTTATACACCTTGCGCCAATCAATATCATTTTTTACATTTTGACGTACTGCATGGTACCCTTTTAACGAATCCGATTGAAAATTGGCTAGAAAAGACTCAAGACATTGATCTTACTCTATCCCTATTTTTATGACTTTCCTTCAAAGGGCGTGGCTATTACGGTGCCGCAGAGTCTGATTATTCTCCGTGGCAACAAAAGTTCCTGCAAAATGATTCAGATGATCCATCTTCTGGAAATCTTTCACATTTGAGGATATTCAGGCCCTGAAGACGGCTGCCAACTTATTTTTGATCGCAGTGGTAGCGCCACCAACTGGTTAAAACAAATACAAATTATTTTCGTTGATGTTTTTCTCCGGGCAGGTGAACAAAATCTACCTTATATTTGCTCGGATGAGTGTTTAGGCCTTGAGCATGTCACAATACAAAAGTCTTTCGCCTTCTTCAGAGTGTCACATGATGCTGTCTTGTGACCCGTCTTTATCAGCTGATGTTCCATGAGGGCGTGACTTACCTGTCACAAGAATGAAGGCAAGTCACGCCCCCCGCTGTCCGTTCACTCCGCCAAGATGCTGGTCCAGGTGGTAGAGAGGATGAAGGCTCCCTTGTCTCTGTTCATGGTTTTTATGCCTCGCTTGCAGATCTCAATGGCCTCTCTGATCCAGCGCTGTTGTTTGTTCTCTTCTGTGCGGATGACCCTGCCCTTCTCCCGGTCCATGATGTGGTTTTCCCTTTTGCAGTGGTCAGTGATTGCTGATTTGTAATGTTCATGTTGTGCTTGTTCTTTTACTGCTCTGATTTTTTCATTTTTTTGACAGGTAAGTCACACCCTCATGGAACATCAGCTGATAAAGACGGGTCTCAAGACACCATCATGCGACACTCTGAAGAAGGCGAAAGACTCGCCGAAACATGTCAGGTAAAAAATTAACCTAAAACATAATTGTCTGCTTTTAATGAATCAGTCAAATATCAATAATAAGAAGACAAAATGAACCTAATACAAATAAATGAATGCTTAATAACTCCCCTGCACATGCTCCTAAAAATCCAAACCTTCACCTGTAAATAAAACGTCCCGACCTGAAGACATCTTAATGTTATTATTTTGTTATACACACAGTGCCGCCAAGTGGAATCAAAAATTTTTTTTTATTTTAATTTTCACGTACTGCACGGTGCCCTTTTGACGAATCCGACTGAAAATTAGTCAGAAAAGACTCAAGACAATGATCTTACTCTCTGCCGAATTTTGTGACGTTTTGGCAAAAGGCGTGGCTATTAAGGTGCTGAAAAGTCCGATTGTACTCTGTGGCAACAAAAGCTCCGGCAACATGACTCAGATGATCCTATCTTCTCGAAGTTGTACACATTTGAGGATACTTCAGCCCTGAAGACATCTACCAACTTATTTTACATCGTAGTAGTAGCGCCACCAACTGGTAAAAGCTAATACAAGTTATTTTCTTGGATGTTTTTCTCCGTGCAACTCAACAAGGTCGCCCTCATATATGCTCGGATGACTGTTTCGGCCATGAGGATGTCACAATACGAAATTAGTCCTTTTTCGTGAAAAGTTGTGGGAGTGGCATTGCACTGTTCGGCAATAAAACAACGCTGATTATGAGGTTCTAAATATGAACGACAACTCGTGAAACTTTACACACACATCAGGCCGAGCAAATTTATCAATATTTTATACGTTAGTTGTGCAGCTTTTTTGAAATGGCTCGCCATGGCCCTCGAGAAATGTTTTAAAAAAAGCAGCTCTGGTTGAGTGTTTCACCTCGCTTTTTGTAAATTTTATGGAGTACAGTGAACCCTCGGTTATCGCGGTTAATGGGGACCGAGACCACCCGCGAAAACTGAAAATCCGCGAAGTAGCGGCGCACCTTCAAAAATGCTTAAAAAAAATATACAATATATATATATATATATATATATATATATATATATATATATATATATATATATATATATATATATATATATATATATATATATATATATATACGGGAAGAGAGAGAGTGAAATTCATGTTATAACAAAAAAAACTAATTATTATTAAAACGTATTATTTTTTTATTCCCCAGCCATTCTTTTTGTATTTATTTAATTACTCCGACTTTTACCTGCTGGTACGCCGTCCGGTGTGCCCTGTGAAATGAAAGGTGGCATTCTTTATTTATTTATTCATTTATTCATTCATAACTGACAGCCTCGCGCTCCGCTCGTGCCCGGGCAGAAGAGGTGCTCCAATTTGGCTTAACTGTGACACACGCCCGCCCTCCGCCCCCGGAGCTTCCATTCGGTTAAACTTAGGGGCCGCTTGGAACCGCCCGTGCCCGGGGAAGGTGCTCCTCTTCGGCTTACTGTGACGCGAGCATGCCCTCCTCCTCCGGAGCTTCCATTCGGTTAAACTTAGGGGCCGCTTGGAACCGCCCGTGCCCGGGGAAGGTGCTCCTCTTCGGCTTACTGTGACGCGAGCATGCCCTCCTCCTCCGGAGCTTCCATTCGGTTAAACTTAGGGGCCGCTTGGCACCGCCCGTGCCCGGGGAAGGTGCTCCTCTACGGCTTAACTGCCACGCACGCTGGCCGGAGCTCTGGTACGGTCCGAACCGCGCGAAACGTCGCCACCGATCGTGTCCGGGGGAACGTGCTCTTCTTCGTCCACTCTCCTCTTCGCCCACGCTCTTCTTCGGCGCACGCCGGCCGTCTAACCGCTCCAGCGCCCCGTCGTGCCGCTCGGCGAAACTACAATGCCCCCGAATATTTTTTAGACCCGCGAAGCACTGAACCCGCGTAAGGTGAACCGCGAAGTAGCGAGGGTTCACTGTATGTATAAGACCAAGACCTACAAAAAAGTCTCTTGGAGCAATGAGCTAGGTTTTACAGGAAGTCGGCCATTTTGAATTTACTTAAAAGTGGGCGGGTCACCACAATGGACTTTGTGTAGAAATTATTATTGGGGCCCGAGCAGCGACCGCGGCGAGGTCCCTATTGTTTTTGTAGAAAATATTATTACTTTTATTATTATTATTATTATTATTATTAGGGCCTGAGCAGCGACCGCTGCGAAGTCCCTATTGTTTTTGTAGAAATTATTATTATTATTATTTTTCCGATTGTTCGATCGCATTTTTGACCCCCGAAACATGCACAAAAACTCACCAAACTTGGCAGTCTCATCGGGCATGGCGAAAAATTTGATATTTTAACGTCTAATATGAACAGGAAGTGAGTTATGAAATTTTGAAAGTCCGACTTTTGCCCTTTTTTGCATGTTTACAGGGGTCATTCTTTTGCACCCTGTTCCTAAAGGCTTCATCTGATTGCCTTAAAATTCTGTCTGTAGCATCTGAAGACCTGGCACAAACACTGGGGCTAAAATTTTTTGTTTCCGAAATACTATATGACGGGGGCGGGGCATCAAAGTTTTCACTTAAGATTTCCTTCGCCGCAATGGACAAAATGCTTAATAACTCTCCTGCACATGCTGCTAAAAATCCAAAACTTCACATGTACATAAAGAGTCTGTACCTGAAGACATCTATATGTTTATATTCAGTTATACACCTTGCGCCAATCAATATCATTTTTTACATTTTGACGTACTGCACGGTGCCCTTTTAACGAATCTGATTGAAAATTGGCTAGAAAAGACTCAAGACATTGATCTTACTCTATCCCTATTTTTGTGACTTTCCTTCGAAGGGCGTGGCTATTACGGTGCCGCAGAGTCTGATTATTCTCCGTGGCAACAAAAGTTCCTGCAAAATTATTCAGATGATCCATCTTCTCGAAATTTTTCACATTTGAGGATATTCAGGCCCTGAAGACGGCTGCCAACTTATTTTTGATCGCAGTGGTAGCGCCACCAACTGGTTAAAACAAATACAAATTATTTTCGTTGATTTTTTTCTCCGGGCAGGTTAACAAAATCTACCTTACATTTGCTCGGATGAGTGTTTAGGCCTTGAGGATGTCACAATACGAAAGTCTTTCGCCTTCTTCAGAGTGTCACATGATGGTGTCTTGTGGCCCGTCTTTATCAGCTGATGTTCCATGAGGGCGTGACTTACCTGTCACAAGAATGAAGGCAAGTCACGCCCCCCGCTGTCCGTTCACTCCGCCAAAATGCTGCTCCAGGTGGTAGAGAGGATGAAGGCTCCCTTGTCTCTGTTCATGGTTTTTATGCCTCGCTTGCAGATCTCAATGGCCTCTCTGATCCAGCGCTGTTGTTTGTTCTCTTCGGTGCGGATGACCCTGCCCTTCTCCCGGTCCATGATGTGGTTTTCCCTTTTGCAGTGGTCAGTGATTGCTGATTTGTAATGTTCATGTTGTGCTTGTTCTTTTACTGCTCTGATTTTTCATTTTTTTGACAGGTAAGTCACACCCTCATGGAACATCAGCTGATAAAGACGGGTCTCAAGACACCATCATGCGACACTCTGAAGAAGGCGAAAGACTCGCCGAAACATGTCAGGTAAAAAATTAACCTAAAACATAATTGTCTGCTTTTAATGAATCAGTCAAATATCAATAATAAGAAGACAAAATGAACCTAATACAAATAAATGAATGCTTAATAACTCCCCTGCACATGCTCCTAAAAATCCAAACCTTCACCTGTAAATAAAACGTCCCGACCTGAAGACATCTTAATGTTATTATTTTGTTATACACACAGTGCCGCCAAGTGGAATCAAAAATGTGTTTTTATTTTAATTTTCACGTACTGCACGGTGCCCTTTTGACGAATCCGACTGAAAATTAGTCAGAAAAGACTCAAGACAATGATCTTACTCTCTGCCGAATTTTGTGACGTTTTGGCAAAAGGCGTGGCTATTAAGGTGCTGAAAAGTCCGATTGTACTCTGTGGCAACAAAAGCTCCGGCAACATGACTCAGATGATCCTATCTTCTCGAAGTTGTACACATTTGAGGATACTTCAGCCCTGAAGACATCTACCAACTTATTTTACATCGTAGTAGTAGCGCCACCAACTGGTAAAAGCTAATACAAGTTATTTTCTTGGATGTTTTTCTCCGTGCAACTCAACAAGGTCGCCCTCATATATGCTCGGATGACTGTTTCGGCCATGAGGATGTCACAATACGAAATTCGTGATTTTTCGTGAAAAGTTGTGGGAGTGGCATTGCACTGTTCGGCAATAAAACAAAGCTGATTATGAGGTTCTAAATATGAACGACATCTCGTAAAACTTTACACACACATCAGGCCGAGCAAATTTATCAATATTTTATACGTTAGTTGTGCAGCTTTTTTGAAATGGCTCGCCATGGCCCTCGAGAAATGTTAAAAAAAAGCAGCTCTGGTTGAGTGTTTCACCTCGCTTTTTGTAAATTTTATGGAGTACAGTGAACCCTCGGTTATCGCGGTTAATGGGGACCGAGACCACCCGCGAAAACTGAAAATCCGCGAAGTAGCGGCGCACCTTCAAAAATGCTTAAAAAAAATATACAATATATATAATAAATATATAAATATATATATATATATATATATATATATATATATATATATATATATATATATATATATATATATACGGGGAGAGAGAGAGTGAAATTCATGTTATAACAAAAAAACCAAATTAATATTAAAACGTATTATTTTTTTATTCCCCAGCCATTCTTTTTGTATTTATTTAATTACTCCGACTTTTACCTGCTGGTACGCCGTCCGGTGTGCCCTGTGAAATGAAAGGTGGCATTCTTTATTTATTTATTCATTCATAACTGACAGCCTCGCGCTCCGCTCGTGCCCGGGCAGAAGAGGTGCTCCAATTTGGCTTAACTGTGACACACGCCCGTCCTCCTCCCCCGGAGATTCCATTCGGTTAAACTTAGGGGCCGCTTGGCACCGCCCGTGCCCGGGGAAGGTGCTCCTCTTCGGCTTACTGTGACGCGAGCATGCCCTCCTCCTCCGGAGCTTCCATTCGGTTAAACTTAGGGGCCGCTTGGAACCGCCCGTGCCCGGGGAAGGTGCTCCTCTTTGGCTTACTGTGACGCGAGCATGCCCTCCTCCTCCGGAGCTTCCATTCGGTTAAACTTAGGGGCCGCTTGGCACCGCCCGTGCCCGGGGAAGGTGCTCCTCTACGGCTTAACTGCCACGCACGCTGGCCGGAGCTCTGGTACGGTCCGAACCGCGCGAAACGTCGCCACCGATCGTGTCCGGGGGAACGTGCTCTTCTTCGTCCACTCTCCTCTTCGCCCACGCTCTTCTTCGGCGCACGCCGGCCGTCTAACCGCTCCAGCGCCCCGTCGTGCCGCTCGGCGAAACTACAATGCCCCCGAATATTTTTTAGACCCGCGAAGCACTGAACCCGCGAAAGGTGAACCGCGAAGTAGCGAGGGTTCACTGTATGTATAAGACCAAGACCTACAAAAAAGTCTCTTGGAGCAATGAGCTAGGTTTTACAGGAAGTCGGCCATTTTGAATTTACTTAAAAGGGGGCGGGTCACCACAATGGACTTTGTGTAGAAATTATTATTGGGGCCCGAGCAGCGACGGCGGCGAGGTCCCTATTGTTTTTCTAGAAATTGTTATTAGGGCCCGAGCTGCGACGGCTGCGAGGTCCCTATTGTTTTTGTAGAAAATATTATTACTTTTATTATTATTATTATTATTATTATTAGGGCCTGAGCAGCGACCGCTGCGAAGTCCCTATTGTTTTTGTAGAAATTATTATTATTATTATTATTTTTCCGATTGTTCGATCGCATTTTTGACCCCCGAAACATGCACAAAAACTCACCAAACTTGGCAGTCTCATCGGGCATGGCGAAAAATTTGATATTTTAACGTCTAATATGAACAGGAAGTGAGTTATGAATTTTTGAAAGTCCGACTTTTGCCCTTTTTTGCATGTTTACAGGGGTCATTCTTTTGCACCCTGATCCTAAAGGCTTCATCTGATTGCCTTAAAATTCTGTCTGTAGCATCTGAAGACCTGGCACAAACACTGGGGCTAAAATTTTTTGTTTCCGAAATACTATATGACGGGGGCGGGGCATCAAAGTTTTCACTTAAGATTTCCTTCGCCGCAATGGACAAAATGCTTAATAACTCTCCTGCACATGCTGCTAAAAATCCAAAACTTCACATGTACATAAAGAGTCTGGACCTGAAGACATCTATATGTTTATATTCAGTTATACACCTTGCGCCAATCAATATCATTTTTTACATTTTGACGTACTGCACGGTGCCCTTTTAACGAATCTGATTGAAAATTGGCTAGAAAAGACTCAAGACATTGATCTTACTCTATCCCTATTTTTGTGACTTTCCTTCGAAGGGCGTGGGTATTACGGTGCCGCAGAGTCTGATTATTCTCCGTGGCAACAAAAGTTCCTGCAAAATGATTCAGATGATCCATCTTCTCGAAATTTTTCACATTTGAGGATATTCAGGCCCTGAAGACGGCTGCCAACTTATTTTTGATCGCAGTGGTAGCACCACCAACTGGTTAAAACAAATACAAATTATTTTCGTTGATTTTTTTCTCCGGGCAGGTTAACAAAATCTACCTTACATTTGCTCGGATGAGTGTTTAGGCCTTGAGGATGTCACAATACGAAAGTCTTTCGCCTTCTTCAGAGTGTCACATGATGGTGTCTTGTGGCCCGTCTTTATCAGCTGATGTTCCATGAGGGCGTGACTTACCTGTCACAAGAACGAAGGCAAGTCACGCCCCCCGCTGTCCGTTCACTCCGCCAAAATGCTGCTCCAGGTGGTAGAGAGGATGAAGGTTCCCTTGTCTCTGTTCATGGTTTTTATGCCTCGCTTGCAGATCTCAATGGCCTCTCTGATCCAGCGCTGTTGTTTGTTCTCTTCTGTGCGGATGACCCTGCCCTTCTCCCGGTCCATGATGTGGTTTTCCCTTTTGCAGTGGTCAGTGATTGCTGATTTGTAATGTTCATGTTGTGCTTGTTCTTTTACTGCTCTGATTTTTTAATTTTTTTGACAGGTAAGTCACACCCTCATGGAACATCAGCTGATAAAGACTGGTCTCAAGACACCATCATGCGACACTCTGAAGAAGGCGAAAGACTCGCCGAAACATGTCAGGTAAAAAATTAACCTAAAACATAAATGTCTGCTTTTAATGAATCAGTCAAATATCAATAATAAGAAGACAAAATGAACCTAATACAAATAAATGAATGCTTAATAACTCCCCTGCACATGCTCCTAAAAATCCAAACCTTCACCTGTAAATAAAACGTCCCGACCTGAAGACATCTTAATGTTATTATTTTGTTATACACACAGTGCCGCCAAGTGGAATCAAAAATTTGTTTTTATTTTAATTTTCACGTACTGCACGGTGCCCTTTTGACGAATCCGACTGAAAATTAGTCAGAAAAGACTCAAGACAATGATCTTACTCTCTGCCGAATTTTGTGACGTTTTGGCAAAAGGCGTGGCTATTAAGGTGCTGAAAAGTCCGATTGTACTTTGTGGCAACAAAAGCTCCGGCAACATGACTCAGATGATCCTATCTTCTCGAAGTTGTACACATTTGAGGATACTTCAGCCCTGAAGACATCTACCAACTTATTTTACATCGTAGTAGTAGCGCCACCAACTGGTAAAAGCTAATACAAGTTATTTTCTTGGATGTTTTTCTCCGTGCAACTCAACATGGTCGCCCTCATATATGCTCGGATGACTGTTTCGGCCATGAGGATGTCACAATACGAAATTCATGATTTTTCGTGAAAAGTTGTGGGAGTGGCATTGCACTGTTCGGCAATAAAACAAAGCTGATTATGAGGTTCTAAATATGAACGACAACTCGTAAAACTTTACACACACATCAGGCCGAGCAAATTTATCAATATTTTATAAGTTAGTTGTGCAGCTTTTTTGAAATGGCTCGCCATGGCCCTCGAGAAATGTTAAAAAAAAGCAGCTCTGGTTGAGTGTTTCACCTCGCTTTTTGTAAATTTTATGGAGTACAGTGAACCCTCGGTTATCGCGGTTAATGGGGACCGAGACCACCCGCGAAAACTGAAAATCCGCGAAGTAGCGGCGCACCTTCAAAAATGCTTAAAAAAAATATACAATATATATAATAAATATATATATATATATATATATATATATATATATATATATATATATATATATATACGGGGAGAGAGAGAGTGAAATTCATTTTAGAACAAAAAAACCAAATTATTATTAAAACGTATTATTTTTTTATTCCCCAGCCATTCTTTTTGTATTTATTTAATTACTCCGACTTTTACCTGCTGGTACGCCGTCCGGTGTGCCCTGTGAAATGAAAGGTGGCATTCTTTATTTATTTATTCATTTATTCATTCATAACTGACAGCCTCGCGCTCCGCTCGTGCCCGGGCGGAAGAGGTGCTCCAATTCGGCTTAACTGTGACACACGCCCGCCCTCCTCCCCCGGAACTTCCATTCGGTTAAACTTAGGGGCCGCTTGGCACCGCCCGTGCCCGGGGAAGGTGCTCCTCTTCGGCTTACTGTGACGCGAGCATGCCCTCCTCCTCCGGAGCTTCCATTCAGTTAAACTTAGGGGCCGCTTGGAACCGCCCGTGCCCGGGGAAGGTGCTCCTCTTCGGCTTACTGTGACGCGAGCATGCCCTCCTCCTCCGGAGCTTCCATTCGGTTAAACTTAGGGGCCGCTTGGAACCGCCCGTGCCCGGGGAAGGTGCTCCTCTTCGGCTTACTGTGACGCGAGCATGCCCTCCTCCTCCGGAGCTTCCATTCGGTTAAACTTAGGGGCCGCTTGGCACCGCCCGTGCCCGGGGAAGGTGCTCCTCTACGGCTTAACTGCCACGCACGCCGGCCGGAGCTCTGGTACGGTCCGAACCGCGCGAAACGTCGCCACCGATCGTGTCCGGGAGAACGTGCTCTTCTTCGTCCACTCTCCTCTTCGCCCACGCTCTTCTTCGGCGCACGCCGGCCGTCTAACCGCTCCAGCGCCCCGTCGTGCCGCTCGGCGAAACTACAATGCCCCCGAATATTTTTTAGACCCGCGAAGCACTGAACCCGCGAAAGGTGAACCGCGAAGTAGCGAGGGTTCACTGTATGTATAAGACCAAGACCTACAAAAAAGTCTCTTGGAGCAATGAGCTAGGTTTTACAGGAAGTCGGCCATTTTGAATTTACTTAAAAGGGGGCGAGTCACCACAATGGACTTTGTGTAGAAATTATTATTGGGGCCCGAGCAGCGACGGCGGCGAGGTCCCTATTGTTTTTGTAGAAATTATTATTAGGGCCTGAGCAGCGACCGCTACGAGGTCCCCATTGTTTTTGTGGAAATTATTATTATTTTTATTATTATTATTATTAGGGCCCGAGCAGTGACCGCTGCGAGGTCCCTATTGTTTTTCTAGAAATTGTTATTAGGGCCCGAGCTGCGACGGTATATATAGGTCCCTATTGTTTTTGTAGAAAATATTATTACTTTTATTATTATTAATATTATTATTATTATTATTAGGGCCTGAGCAGCGACCGCTGCGAAGTCCCTATTGTTTTTGTAGAAATTATTATTATTATTATTTTTCCGATTGTTCGATCGCATTTTTGACCCCCGAAACATGCACAAAAACTCACCAAACTTGGCAGTCTCATCGGGCATGGCGAAAAATTTGATATTTTAACGTCTAATATGAACAGGAAGTGAGTTATGAATTTTTGAAAGTCCGACTTTTGCCCTTTTTTGCATGTTTACAGGGGTCATTCTTTTGCACCCTGATCCTAAAGGCTTCATCTGATTGCCTTAAAATTAAAGGCAATTAAAATTCTGTCTGTAGCATCTGAAGACCTGGGACAAACACTGGGGCTAAAATTTTTTGTTTCCGAAATACTATATGACGGGGGCGGGGCTTCAAAGTTTTCACTTAAGATTTCCTTCGCCGCAATGGACAAAATGCTTAATAACTCTCCTGCACATGCTGCTAAAAATCCAAAACTTCACATGTACATAAAAAGTCTGTACCTGAAGACATCTATATGTTTATATTCAGTTATACACCTTGCGCCAATCAATATCATTTTTTACATTTTGACGTACTGCACGGTGCCCTTTTAACGAATCTGATTGAAAATTGGCTAGAAAAGACTCAAGACATTGATCTTACTCTATCCCTATTTTTGTGACTTTCCTTCGAAGGGCGTGGCTATTACGGTGCCGCAGAGTCTGATTATTCTCCGTGGCAACAAAAGTTCCTGCAAAATGATTCAGATGATCCATCTTCTCGAAATTTTTCACATTTGAGGATATTCAGGCCCTGAAGACGGCTGCCAACTTATTTTTGATCGCAGTGGTAGCGCCACCAACTGGTTAAAACAAATACAAATTATTTTCGTTGATGTTTTTCTCCGGGCAGGTGAACAAAATCTACCTTATATTTGCTCGGATGACTGTTTCGGCCATGAGGATGTCACAATACGAAATTCGTCCTTTTTCGTGAAAAGTTGTGGGAGTGGCATTGCACTGTTCGGCAATAAAACAAAGCTGATTATGAGGTTCTAAATATGAACGACAACTCGTAAAACTTTACACACACATCAGGCCGAGCAAATTTATCAATATTTTATACGTTAGTTGTGCAGCTTTTTTGAAATGGCTCGCCATGGCCCTCGAGAAATGTTAAAAAAAGCAGCTCTGGTTGAGTGTTTCACCTCGCTTTTTGTAAATTTTATGGAGTACAGTGAACCCTCGGTTATCGCGGTTAACGGGGACCGAGACCACCCGCGAAAACTGAAAATCCGCGAAGTAGCGGCGCACCTTCAAAAATGCTTAAAAAAAATAAACAATATATATAATAATATATATATATATATATATATATATATATATATATATATATATATATATATATATACGGGGAGAGAGAGAGTGAAATTCATGTTATAACAAAAAAACCAAATTATTATTAAAACGTATTATTTTTTTATTCCCCAGCCATTCTTTTAGTATTTATTTAATTACTCCGACTTTTACCTGCTGGTACGCCGTCCGGTGTGCCCTGTGAAATGAAAGGTGGCATTCTTTATTTATTTATTCATTTATTCATTCATAACTGACAGCCTCGCGCTCCGCTCGTGCCCGGGCAGAAGAGGTGCTCCAATTTGGCTTAACTGTGACACACGCCCGCCCTCCGCCCCCGGAGCTTCCATTCGGTTAAACTTAGGGGCCGCTTGGCACCGCCCGTGCCCGGGGAAGGTGCTCCTCTTCGGCTTACTGTGACGCGAGCATGCCCTCCTCCTCCGGAGCTTCCATTCGGTTAAACTTAGGGGCCGCTTGGAACCGCCCGTGCCCGGGGAAGGTGCTCCTCTACGGCTTAACTGCCACGCACGCCGGCCGGAGCTCTGGTACGTTCCGAACCGCGCGAAACGTCGCCACCGATCGTGTCCGGGGGAACGTGCTCTTCTTCGTCCACTCTCCTCTTCGCCCACGCTCTTCTTCGGCGCACGCCGGCCGTCTAACCGCTCCAGCGCCCCGTCGTGCCGCTCGGCGAAACTACAATGCCCCCGAATATTTTTTAGACCCGCGAAGCACTGAACCCGCGAAAGGTGAACCGCGAAGTAGCGAGGGTTCACTGTATGTATAAGACCAAGACCTACAAAAAAGTCTCTTGGAGCAATGAGCTAGGTTTTACAGGAAGTCGGCCATTTTGAATTTACTTAAAAGGGGGCGGGTCACCACAATGGACTTTGTGTAGAAATTATTATTGGGGCCCGAGCAGCGACCGCGGCGAGGTCCCTATTGTTTTTGTAGAAAACATTATTACTTTTATTATTATTATTATTATTATTATTAGGGCCTGAGCAGCGACCGCTGCGAAGTCCCTATTGTTTTTGTAGAAATTATTATTATTATTATTTTTCCGATTGTTCGATCGCATTTTTGACCCCCGAAACATGCACAAAAACTCACCAAACTTGGCAGTCTCATCGGGCATGGCGAAAAATTTGATATTTTAACGTCTAATATGAACAGGAAGTGAGTTATGAATTTTTGAAAGTCCGACTTTTGCCCTTTTTTGCATGTTTACAGGGGTCATTCTTTTGCACCCTGATCCTAAAGGCTTCATCTGATTGCCTTAAAATTCTGTCTGTAGCATCTGAAGACCTGGGACAAACACTGGGGCTAAAATTTTTTGTTTCCGAAATACTATATGACGGGGGCGGGGCTTCAAAGTTTTCACTTAAGATTTCCTTCGCCGCAATGGACAAAATGCTTAATAACTCTCCTGCACATGCTGCTAAAAATCCAAAACTTCACATGTACATAAAGAGTCTGTACCTGAAGACATCTATATGTTTATATTCAGTTATACACCTTGCGCCAATCAATATCATTTTTTACATTTTGACGTACTGCATGGTGCCCTTTTAACGAATCCGATTGAAAATTGGCTAGAAAAGACTCAAGACATTGATCTTACTCTATCCCTATTTTTGTGACTTTCCTTCGAAGGGCGTGGGTATTACGGTGCCGCAGAGTCTGATTATTCTCCGTGGCAACAAAAGTTCCTGCAAAATGATTCAGATGATCCATCTTCTCGAAATTTTTCACATTTGAGGATATTCAGGCCCTGAAGACGGCTGCCAACTTATTTTTGATCGCAGTGGTAGCACCACCAACTGGTTAAAACAAATACAAATTATTTTCGTTGATTTTTTTCTCCGGGCAGGTTAACAAAATCTACCTTACATTTGCTCGGATGAGTGTTTAGGCCTTGAGGATGTCACAATACGAAAGTCTTTCGCCTTCTTCAGAGTGTCACATGATGGTGTCTTGTGGCCCGTCTTTATCAGCTGATGTTCCATGAGGGCGTGACTTACCTGTCACAAGAACGAAGGCAAGTCACGCCCCCCGCTGTCCGTTCACTCCGCCAAAATGCTGCTCCAGGTGGTAGAGAGGATGAAGGCTCCCTTGTCTCTGTTCATGGTTTTTATGCCTCGCTTGAAGATCTCAATGGCCTCTCTGATCCAGCGCTGTTGTTTGTTCTCTTCTGTGCGGATGACCCTGCCCTTCTCCCGGTCCATGATGTGGTTTTCCCTTTTGCAGTGGTCAGTGATTGCTGATTTGTAATGTTCATGTTGTGCTTGTTCTTTTACTGCTCTGATTTTTTAATTTTTTTGACAGGTAAGTCACACCCTCATGGAACATCAGCTGATAAAGACTGGTCTCAAGACACCATCATGCGACACTCTGAAGAAGGCGAAAGACTCGCCGAAACATGTCAGGTAAAAAATTAACCTAAAACATAAATGTCTGCTTTTAATGAATCAGTCAAATATCAATAATAAGAAGACAAAATGAACCTAATACAAATAAATGAATGCTTAATAACTCCCCTGCACATGCTCCTAAAAATCCAAACCTTCACCTGTAAATAAAACGTCCCGACCTGAAGACATCTTAATGTTATTATTTTGTTATACACACAGTGCCGCCAAGTGGAATCAAAAATTTGTTTTTATTTTAATTTTCACGTACTGCACGGTGCCCTTTTGACGAATCCGACTGAAAATTAGTCAGAAAAGACTCAAGACAATGATCTTACTCTCTGCCGAATTTTGTGACGTTTTGGCAAAAGGCGTGGCTATTAAGGTGCTGAAAAGTCCGATTGTACTTTGTGGCAACAAAAGCTCCGGCAACATGACTCAGATGATCCTATCTTCTCGAAGTTGTACACATTTGAGGATACTTCAGCCCTGAAGACATCTACCAACTTATTTTCCATCGTAGTAGTAGCGCCACCAACTGGTAAAAGCTAATACAAGTTATTTTCTTGGATGTTTTTCTCCGTGCAACTCAACATGGTCGCCCTCATATATGCTCGGATGACTGTTTCGGCCATGAGGACGTCACAATACGAAATTCATGATTTTTCGTGATAAGTTGTGGGAGTGGCATTGCACTGTTCGGCAATAAAACAAAGCTGATTATGAGGTTCTAAATATGAACGACAACTCGTAAAACTTTACACACACATCAGGCCGAGCAAATTTATCAATATTTTATAAGTTAGTTGTGCAGCTTTTTTGAAATGGCTCGCCATGGCCCTCGAGAAATGTTAAAAAAAAGCAGCTCTGGTTGAGTGTTTCACCTCGCTTTTTGTAAATTTTATGGAGTACAGTGAACCCTCGGTTATCGCGGTTAATGGGGACCGAGACCACCCGCGAAAACTGAAAATCCGCGAAGTAGCGGCGCACCTTCAAAAATGCTTAAAAAAAATATACAATATATATAATAAATATATATATATATATATATATATGTATATATATATATATACGGGGAGAGAGAGAGTGAAATTCATTTTAGAACAAAAAAACCAAATTATTATTAAAACGTTTTATTTTTTTATTCCCCAGCCATTCTTTTTGTATTTATTTAATTACTCCGACTTTTACCTGCTGGTACGCCGTCCGGTGTGCCCTGTGAAATGAAAGGTGGCATTCTTTATTTATTTATTCATTTATTCATTCATAACTGACAGCCTCGCGCTCCGCTCGTGCCCGGGCGGAAGAGGTGCTCCAATTCGGCTTAACTGTGACACACGCCCGCCCTCCTCCCCCGGAACTTCCATTCGGTTAAACTTAGGGGCCGCTTGGCACCGCCCGTGCCCGGGGAAGGTGCTCCTCTTCGGCTTACTGTGACGCGAGCATGCCCTCCTCCTCCGGAGCTTCCATTCAGTTAAACTTAGGGGCCGCTTGGAACCGCCCGTGCCCGGGGAAGGTGCTCCTCTTCGGCTTACTGTGACGCGAGCATGCCCTCCTCCTCCGGAGCTTCCATTCGGTTAAACTTAGGGGCCGCTTGGAACCGCCCGTGCCCGGGGAAGGTGCTCCTCTTCGGCTTACTGTGACGCGAGCATGCCCTCCTCCTCCGGAGCTTCCATTCGGTTAAACTTAGGGGCCGCTTGGCACCGCCCGTGCCCGGGGAAGGTGCTCCTCTACGGCTTAACTGCCACGCACGCCGGCCGGAGCTCTGGTACGGTCCGAACCGCGCGAAACGTCGCCACCGATCGTGTCCGGGAGAACGTGCTCTTCTTCGTCCACTCTCCTCTTCGCCCACGCTCTTTTTCGGCGCACGCCGGCCGTCTAACCGCTCCAGCGCCCCGTCGTGCCGCTCGGCGAAACTACAATGCCCCCGAATATTTTTTAGACCCGCGAAGCACTGAACCCGCGAAAGGTGAACCGCGAAGTAGCGAGGGTTCACTGTATGTATAAGACCAAGACCTACAAAAAAGTCTCTTGGAGCAATGAGCTAGGTTTTACAGGAAGTCGGCCATTTTGAATTTACTTAAAAGGGGGCGAGTCACCACAATGGACTTTGTGTAGAAATTATTATTGGGGCCCGAGCAGCGACGGCGGCGAGGTCCCTATTGTTTTTGTAGAAATTATTATTAGGGCCTGAGCAGCGACCGCTACGAGGTCCCCATTGTTTTTGTGGAAATTATTATTATTTTTATTATTATTATTATTAGGGCCCGAGCAGTGACCGCTGCGAGGTCCCTATTGTTTTTCTAGAAATTGTTATTAGGGCCCGAGCTGCGACGGCTGCGAGGTCCCTATTGTTTTTGTAGAAAATATTATTACTTTTATTATTATTAATATTATTATTATTATTATTAGGGCCTGAGCAGCGACCGCTGCGAAGTCCCTATTGTTTTTGTAGAAATTATTATTATTATTATTTTTCCGATTGTTCGATCGCATTTTTGACCCCCGAAACATGCACAAAAACTCACCAAACTTGGCAGTCTCATCGGGCATGGCGAAAAATTTGATATTTTAACGTCTAATATGAACAGGAAGTGAGTTATGAATTTTTGAAAGTCCGACTTTTGCCCTTTTTTGCATGTTTACAGGGGTCATTCTTTTGCACCCTGATCCTAAAGGCTTCATCTGATTGCCTTAAAATTCTGTCTGTAGCATCTGAAGACCTGGGACAAACACTGGGGCTAAAATTTTTTGTTTCCGAAATACTATATGACGGGGGCGGGGCTTCAAAGTTTTCACTTAAGATTTCCTTCGCCGCAATGGACAAAATGCTTAATAACTCTCCTGCACATGCTGCTAAAAATCCAAAACTTCACATGTACATAAAAAGTCTGTACCTGAAGACATCTATATGTTTATATTCAGTTATACACCTTGCGCCAATCAATATCATTTTTTACATTTTGACGTACTGCACGGTGCCCTTTTAACGAATCTGATTGAAAATTGGCTAGAAAAGACTCAAGACATTGATCTTACTCTATCCCTATTTTTGTGATTTTCCTTCGAAGGGCGTGGCTATTACGGTGCCGCAGAGTCTGATTATTCTCCGTGGCAACAAAAGTTCCTGCAAAATGATTCAGATGATCCATCTTCTCGAAATTTTTCACATTTGAGGATATTCAGGCCCTGAAGACGGCTGCCAACTTATTTTTGATCGCAGTGGTAGCGCCACCAACTGGTTAAAACAAATACAAATTATTTTCGTTGATGTTTTTCTCCGGGCAGGTGAACAAAATCTACCTTATATTTGCTCGGATGACTGTTTCGGCCATGAGGATGTCACAATACGAAATTCGTCCTTTTTCGTGAAAAGTTGTGGGAGTGGCATTGCACTGTTCGGCAATAAAACAAAGCTGATTATGAGGTTCTAAATATGAACGACAACTCGTAAAACTTTACACACACATCAGGCCGAGCAAATTTATCAATATTTTATACGTTAGTTGTGCAGCTTTTTTGAAATGGCTCGCCATGGCCCTCGAGAAATGTTAAAAAAAGCAGCTCTGGTTGAGTGTTTCACCTCGCTTTTTGTAAATTTTATGGAGTACAGTGAACCCTCGGTTATCGCGGTTAACGGGGACCGAGACCACCCGCGAAAACTGAAAATCCGCGAAGTAGCGGCGCACCTTCAAAAATGCTTAAAAAAAATAAACAATATATATAATAAATATATATATATTTATATATATATATATATATATATATATATATATATACGGGGAGAGAGAGAGTGAAATTCATGTTATAACAAAAAAACCAAATTATTATTAAAACGTATTATTTTTTTATTCCCCAGCCATTCTTTTAGTATTTATTTAATTACTCCGACTTTTACCTGCTGGTACGCCGTCCGGTGTGCCCTGTGAAATGAAAGGTGGCATTCTTTATTTATTTATTCATTTATTCATTCATAACTGACAGCCTCGCGCTCCGCTCGTGCCCGGGCAGAAGAGGTGCTCCAATTTGGCTTAACTGTGACACACGCCCGCCCTCCGCCCCCGGAGCTTCCATTCGGTTAAACTTAGGGGCCGCTTGGAACCGCCCGTGCCCGGGGAAGGTGCTCCTCTTCGGCTTATTGTGACGCGAGCATGCCCTCCTCCTCCGGAGCTTCCATTCGGTTAAACTTAGGGGCCGCTTGGCACCGCCCGTGCCCGGGGAAGGTGCTCCTCTACGGCTTAACTGCCACGCACGCTGGCCGGAGCTCTGGTACGGTCCGAACCGCGCGAAACGTCGCCACCGATCGTGTCCGGGAGAACGTGCTCTTCTTCGTCCACTCTCCTCTTCGCCCACGCTCTTCTTCGGCGCACGCCGGCCGTCTAACCGCTCCAGCGCCCCGTCGTGCCGCTCGGCGAAACTACAATGCCCCCGAATATTTTTTAGACCCGCGAAGCACTGAACCCGCGAAAGGTGAACCGCGAAGTAGCGAGGGTTCACTGTATGTATAAGACCAAGACCTACAAAAAAGTCTCTTGGAGCAATGAGCTAGGTTTTACAGGAAGTCGGCCATTTTGAATTTACTTAAAAGGTGGCGGGTCACCACAATGGACTTTGTGTAGAAATTATTATTGGGGCCCGAGCCGCGACCGCGGCGAGGTCCCTATTGTTTTTGTAGAAAATATTATTACTTTTATTATTATTATTATTATTATTATTAGGGCCTGAGCAGCGACCGCTGCGAAGTCCCTATTGTTTTTGTAGAAATTATTATTATTATTATTTTTCCGATTGTTCGATCGCATTTTTGACCCCCGAAACATGCACAAAAACTCACCAAACTTGGCAGTCTCATCGGGCATGGCGAAAAATTTGATATTTTAACGTCTAATATGAACAGGAAGTGAGTTATGAATTTTTGAAAGTCCGACTTTTGCCCTTTTTTGCATGTTTACAGGGGTCATTCTTTTGCACCCTGATCCTAAAGGCTTCATCTGATTGCCTTAAAATTCTGTCTGTAGCATCTGAAGACCTGGGACAAACACTGGGGCTAAAATTTTTTGTTTCCGAAATACTATATGACGGGGGCGGGGCTTCAAAGTTTTCACTTAAGATTTCCTTCGCCGCAATGGACAAAATGCTTAATAACTCTCCTGCACATGCTGCTAAAAATCCAAAACTTCACATGTACATAAAGAGTCTGTACCTGAAGACATCTATATGTTTATATTCAGTTATACACCTTGCGCCAATCAATATCATTTTTTACATTTTGACGTACTGCATGGTGCCCTTTTAACGAATCCGATTGAAAATTGGCTAGAAAAGACTCAAGACATTGATCTTACTCTATCCCTATTTTTATGACTTTCCTTCAAAGGGCGTGGCTATTACGGTGCCGCAGAGTCTGATTATTCTCCGTGGCAACAAAAGTTCCTGCAAAATGATTCAGATGATCCATCTTCTGGAAATCTTTCACATTTGAGGATATTCAGGCCCTGAAGACGGCTGCCAACTTATTTTTGATCGCAGTGGTAGCGCCACCAACTGGTTAAAACAAATACAAATTATTTTCGTTGATGTTTTTCTCCGGGCAGGTGAACAAAATCTACCTTATATTTGCTCGGATGAGTGTTTAGGCCTTGAGCATGTCACAATACAAAAGTCTTTCGCCTTCTTCAGAGTGTCACATGATGCTGTCTTGTGACCCGTCTTTATCAGCTGATGTTCCATGAGGGCGTGACTTACCTGTCACAAGAATGAAGGCAAGTCACGCCCCCCGCTGTCCGTTCACTCCGCCAAGATGCTGGTCCAGGTGGTAGAGAGGATGAAGGCTCCCTTGTCTCTGTTCATGGTTTTTATGCCTCGCTTGCAGATCTCAATGGCCTCTCTGATCCAGCGCTGTTGTTTGTTCTCTTCTGTGCGGATGACCCTGCCCTTCTCCCGGTCCATGATGTGGTTTTCCCTTTTGCAGTGGTCAGTGATTGCTGATTTGTAATGTTCATGTTGTGCTTGTTCTTTTACTGCTCTGATTTTTTCATTTTTTTGACAGGTAAGTCACACCCTCATGGAACATCAGCTGATAAAGACGGGTCTCAAGACACCATCATGCGACACTCTGAAGAAGGCGAAAGACTCGCCGAAACATGTCAGGTAAAAAATTAACCTAAAACATAATTGTCTGCTTTTAATGAATCAGTCAAATATCAATAATAAGAAGACAAAATGAACCTAATACAAATAAATGAATGCTTAATAACTCCCCTGCACATGCTCCTAAAAATCCAAACCTTCACCTGTAAATAAAACGTCCCGACCTGAAGACATCTTAATGTTATTATTTTGTTATACACACAGTGCCGCCAAGTGGAATCAAAAATTAGTTTTTATTTTAATTTTCACGTACTGCACGGTGCCCTTTTGACGAATCCGACTGAAAATGAGTCAGAAAAGACTCAAGACAATGATCTTACTCTCTGCCGAATTTTGTGACGTTTTGGCAAAAGGCGTGGCTATTAAGGTGCTGAAAAGTCCGATTGTACTCTGTGGCAACAAAAGCTCCGGCAACATGACTCAGATGATCCTATCTTCTCGAAGTTGTACACATTTGAGGATACTTCAGCCCTGAAGACATCTACCAACTTATTTTCCATCGTAGTAGTAGCGCCACCAACTGGTAAAAGCTAATACAAGTTATTTTCTTGGATGTTTTTCTCCGTGCAACTCAACAAGGTCGCCCTCATATATGCTCGGATGACTGTTTCGGCCATGAGGATGTCACAATACGAAATTCGTCCTTTTTCATGAAAAGTTGTGGGAGTGGCATTGCACTGTTCGGCAATAAAACAAAGCTGATTATGAGGTTCTAAATATGAACGACAACTCGTAAAACTTTACACACACATCAGGCCGAGCAAATTTATCAATATTTTATACGTTAGTTGTGCAGCTTTTTTGAAATGGCTCGCCATGGCCCTCGAGAAATGTTAAAAAAAGCAGCTCTGGTTGAGTGTTTCACCTCGCTTTTTGTAAATTTTATGGAGTACAGTGAACCCTCGGTTATCGCGGTTAACGGGGACCGAGACCACCCGCGAAAACTGAAAATCCGCGAAGTAGCGGCGCACCTTCAAAAATGCTTAAAAAAAATAAACAATATATATAATAAATATATATATATATATATATATATATATATATATATATATATATACGGGGAGAGAGAGAGTGAAATTCATGTTATAACAAAAAAACCAAATTATTATTAAAACGTATTATTTTTTTATTCCCCAGCCATTCTTTTAGTATTTATTTAATTACTCCGACTTTTACCTGCTGGTACGCCGTCCGGTGTGCCCTGTGAAATGAAAGGTGGCATTCTTTATTTATTTATTCATTTATTCATTCATAACTGACAGCCTCGCGCTCCGCTCGTGCCCGGGCAGAAGAGGTGCTCCAATTTGGCTTAACTGTGACACACGCCCGCCCTCCTCCCCCGGAGCTTCCATTCGGTTAAACTTAGGGGCCGCTTGGCACCGCCCGTGCCCGGGGAAGGTGCTCCTCTTCGGCTTACTGTGACGCGAGCATGCCCTCCTCCTCCGGAGCTTCCATTCGGTTAAACTTAGGGGCCGCTTGGAACCGCCCGTGCCCGGGGAAGGTGCTCCTCTACGGCTTAACTGCCACGCACGCCGGCCGGAGCTCTGGTACGGTCCGAACCGCGCGAAACGTCGCCACCGATCGTGTCCGGGGGAACGTGCTCTTCTTCGTCCACTCTCCTCTTCGCCCACGCTCTTCTTCGGCGCACGCCGGCCGTCTAACCGCTCCAGCGCCCCGTCGTGCCGCTCGGCGAAACTACAATGCCCCCGAATATTTTTTAGACCCGCGAAGCACTGAACCCGCGAAAGGTGAACCGCGAAGTAGCGAGGGTTCACTGTATGTATAAGACCAAGACCTACAAAAAAGTCTCTTGGAGCAATGAGCTAGGTTTTACAGGAAGTCGGCCATTTTGAATTTACTTAAAAGGGGGCGGGTCACCACAATGGACTTTGTGTAGAAATTATTATTGGGCCCCGAGCAGCGACCGCGGCGAGGTCCCTATTGTTTTTGTAGAAAACATTATTACTTTTATTATTATTATTATTATTATTATTAGGGCCTGAGCAGCGACCGCTGCGAAGTCCCTATTGTTTTTGTAGAAATTATTATTATTATTATTTTTCCGATTGTTCGATCGCATTTTTGACCCCCGAAACATGCACAAAAACTCACCAAACTTGGCAGTCTCATCGGGCATGGCGAAAAATTTGATATTTTAACGTCTAATATGAACAGGAAGTGAGTTATGAATTTTTGAAAGTCCGACTTTTGCCCTTTTTTGCATGTTTACAGGGGTCATTCTTTTGCACCCTGATCCTAAAGGCTTCATCTGATTGCCTTAAAATTCTGTCTGTAGCATCTGAAGACCTGGGACAAACACTGGGGCTAAAATTTTTTGTTTCCGAAATACTATATGACGGGGGCGGGGCTTCAAAGTTTTCACTTAAGATTTCCTTCGCCGCAATGGACAAAATGCTTAATAACATTCCTGCACATGCTGCTAAAAATCCAAAACTTCACATGTACATAAAGAGTCTGTACCTGAAGACATCTATATGTTTATATTCAGTTATACACCTTGCGCCAATCAATATCAATTTTTACATTTTGACGTACTGCACGGTGCCCTTTTAACGAATCTGATTGAAAATTGGCTAGAAAAGACTCAAGACATTGATCTTACTCTATCCCTATTTTTGTGACTTTCCTTCGAAGGGCGTGGCTATTACGGTGCCGCAGAGTCTGATTATTCTCCGTGGCAACAAAAGTTCCTGCAAAATGATTCAGATGATCCATCTTCTCGAAATTTTTCACATTTGAGGATATTCAGGCCCTGAAGACGGCTGCCAACTTATTTTTGATCGCAGTGGTAGCGCCACCAACTGGTTAAAACAAATACAAATTATTTTCGTTGATTTTTTTCTCCGGGCAGGTTAACAAAATCTACCTTACATTTGCTCGGATGAGTGTTTAGGCCTTGAGGATGTCACAATACGAAAGTCTTTCGCCTTCTTCAGAGTGTCACATGATGGTGTCTTGTGGCCCGTCTTTATCAGCTGATGTGACTTACCTGTCACAAGAATGAAGGCAAGTCACGCCCCCCGCTGTCCGTTCACTCCGCCAAAATGCTGCTCCAGGTGGTAGAGAGGATGAAGGCTCCCTTGTCTCTGTTCATGGTTTTTATGCCTCGCTTGCAGATCTCAATGGCCTCTCTGATCCAGCGCTGTTGTTTGTTCTCTTCGGTGCGGATGACCCTGCCCTTCTCCCGGTCCATGATGTGGTTTTCCCTTTTGCAGTGGTCAGTGATTGCTGATTTGTAATGTTCATGTTGTGCTTGTTCTTTTACTGCTCTGATTTTTTCATTTTTTTGACAGGTAAGTCACACCCTCATGGAACATCAGCTGATAAAGACGGGTCTCAAGACACCATCATGCGACACTCTGAAGAAGGCAAAAGACTCGCCGAAACATGTCAGGTAAAAAATTAACCTAAAACATAATTGTCTGCTTTTAATGAATCAGTCAAATATCAATAATAAGAAGACAAAATGAACCTAATACAAATAAATGAATGCTTAATAACTCCCCTGCACATGCTCCTAAAAATCCAAACCTTCACCTGTAAATAAAACGTCCCGACCTGAAGACATCTTAATGTTATTATTTTGTTATACACACAGCGCCGCCAAGTGGAATCAAAAATTTGTTTTTATTTTAATTTTCACGTACTGCACGGTGCCCTTTTGACGAATCCGACTGAAAATTAGTCAGAAAAGACTCAAGACAATGATCTTACTCTCTGCCGAATTTTGTGACGTTTTGGCAAAAGGCGTGGCTATTACGGTGCTGAAAAGTCCGATTGTACTCTGTGGCAACAAAAGCTCCGGCAACATGACTCAGATGATCCTATCTTCTCGAAGTTGTACACATTTGAGGATACTTCAGCCCAGAAGACATCTACCAACTTATTTTACATCGTAGTAGTAGCGCCACCAACTGGTAAAAGCTAATACAAGTTATTTTCTTGGATGTTTTTCTCCGTGCAACTCAACAAGGTCGCCCTCATATATGCTCGGATGACTGTTTCGGCCATGAGGATGTCACAATACGAAATTAGTCCTTTTTCGTGAAAAGTTGTGGGAGTGGCATTGCACTGTTCGGCAATAAAACAACGCTGATTATGAGGTTCTAAATATGAACGACAACTCGTGAAACTTTACACACACATCAGGCCGAGCAAATTTATCAATATTTTATACGTTAGTTGTGCAGCTTTTTTTAAATGGCTCGCCATGGCCCTCGAGAAATGTTCAAAAAAGCAGCCCTGATTGAGTGTTTCACCTCGCTTTTTGTAAATTTTATGGAGTACAGTGAACCCTCGGTTATCGTGGTTAATGGGGACCGAGACCACCCGCGAAAACTGAAAATCCGCGAAGTAGCGGCGCACCTTCAAAAATGCTTAAAAAAAATATACAATATATATATATATATATATATATATATATATATATATATATATACGGGGAGAGAGAGAGTGAAATTCATTTTATAACAAAAAAACCAAATTATTATTAAAACGTATTATTTTTTTATTCCCCAGCCATTCTTTTTGTATTTATTTAATTACTCCGACTTTTACCTGCTGGTACGCCGTCCGGTGTGCCCTGTGAAATGAAAGGTGGCATTCTTTATTTATTTACTCATTTATTCATTCATAACTGACAGCCTCGCGCTCCGCTCGTGCCCGGGCGGAAGAGGTGCTCCAATTCGGCTTAACTGTGACACACGCCCGCCCTCCTCCCCCGGAACTTCCATTCTGTTAAACTTAGGGGCCGCTTGGCACCGCCCGTGCCCGGGGAAGGTGCTCCTCTTCGGCTTACTGTGACGCGAGCATGCCCTCCTCCTCCGGAGCTTCCATTCAGTTAAACTTAGGGGCCGCTTGGAACCGCCCGTGCCCGGGGAAGGTGCTCCTCTTCGGCTTACTGTGACGCGAGCATGCCCTCCTCCTCCGGAGCTTCCATTCGGTTAAACTTAGGGGCCGCTTGGAACCGCCCGTGCCCGGGGAAGGTGCTCCTCTTCGGCTTACTGTGACGCGAGCATGCCCTCCTCCTCCGGAGCTTCCATTCGGTTAAACTTAGGGGCCGCTTGGCACCGCCCGTGCCCGGGGAAGGTGCTCCTCTACGGCTTAACTGCCACGCACGCCGGCCGGAGCTCTGGTACGGTCCGAACCGCGCGAAACGTCGCCACCGATCGTGTCCGGGAGAACGTGCTCTTCTTCGTCCACTCTCCTCTTCGCCCACGCTCTTCTTCGGCGCACGCCGGCCGTCTAACCGCTCCAGCGCCCCATTTGAGGATATTCAGGCCCTGAAGACGGCTGCCAACTTATTTTTGATCGCAGTGGTAGCGCCACCAACTGGTTAAAACAAATACAAATTATTTTCGTTGATTTTTTTCTCCGGGCAGGTTAACAAAATCTACCTTACATTTGCTCGGATGAGTGTTTAGGCCTTGAGGATGTCACAATACGAAAGTCTTTCGCCTTCTTCAGAGTGTCACATGATGGTGTCTTGTGGCCCGTCTTTATCAGCTGATGTTCCATGAGGGCGTGACTTACCTGTCACAAGAATGAAGGCAAGTCACGCCCCCCGCTGTCCGTTCACTCCGCCAAAATGCTGCTCCAGGTGGTAGGTGCTCCAATTCGGCTTAACTGTGACACACGCCCGCCCACCTCCCCCGGAACTTCCATTCTGTTAAACTTAGGGGCCGCTTGGCACCGCCCGTGCCCGGGGAAGGTGCTCCTCTTCGGCTTACTGTGACGCGAGCATGCCCTCCTCCTCCGGAGCTTCCATTCAGTTAAACTTAGGGGCCGCTTGGAACCGCCCGTGCCCGGGGAAGGTGCTCCTCTTCGGCTTACTGTGACGCGAGCATGCCCTCCTCCTCCGGAGCTTCCATTCGGTTAAACTTAGGGGCCGCTTGGAACCGCCCGTGCCCGGGGAAGGTGCTCCTCTTCGGCTTACTGTGACGCGAGCATGCCCTCCTCCTCCGGAGCTTCCATTCGGTTAAACTTAGGGGCCGCTTGGCACCGCCCGTGCCCGGGGAAGGTGCTCCTCTACGGCTTAACTGCCACGCACGCCGGCCGGAGCTCTGGTACGGTCCGAACCGCGCGAAACGTCGCCACCGATCGTGTCCGGGAGAACGTGCTCTTCTTCGTCCACTCTCCTCTTCACCCACGCTCTTCTTCGGCGCACGCCGGCCGTCTAACCGCTCCAGCGCCCCATTTGAGGATATTCAGGCCCTGAAGACGGCTGCCAACTTATTTTTGATCGCAGTGGTAGCGCCACCAACTGGTTAAAACAAATACAAATTATTTTCGCTCGGCGAAACTACAATGCCCCCGAATATTTTTTAGACCCGCGAAGCACTGAACCCGCGAAAGGTGAACCGCGAAGTAGCGAGGGTTCACTGTATGTATAAGACCAAGACCTACAAAAAAGTCTCTTGGAGCAATGAGCTAGGTTTTACAGGAAGTCGGCCATTTTGAATTTACTTAAAAGGGGGCGGGTCACCACAATGGACTTTGTGTAGAAATTATTATTGGGGCCCGAGCAGCGACGGCGGCGAGGTCCCTATTGTTTTTGTAGAAATTATTATTAGGGCCTGAGCAGCGACCGCTACGAGGTCCCCATTGTTTTTGTGGAAATTATTATTATTTTTATTATTATTATTATTAGGGCCCGAGCAGTGACCGCTGCGAGGTCACTATTGTTTTTCTAGAAATTGTTATTAGGGCCCGAGCTGCGACGGCTGCGAGGTCCCTATTGTTTTTGTAGAAAATATTATTACTTTTATTATTATTAATATTATTATTATTATTATTAGGGCCTGAGCAGCGACCGCTGCGAAGTCCCTATTGTTTTTGTAGAAATTATTATTATTATTATTTTTCCGATTGTTCGATCGCATTTTTGACCCCCGAAACATGCACAAAAACTCACCAAACTTGGCAGTCTCATCGGGCATGGCGAAAAATTTGATATTTTAACGTCTAATATGAACAGGAAGTGAGTTATGAATTTTTGAAAGTCCGACTTTTGCCCTTTTTTGCATGTTTACAGGGGTCATTCTTTTGCACCCTGATCCTAAAGGCTTCATCTGATTGCCTTAAAATTCTGTCTGGAGCATCTGAAGACCTGGGACAAACACTGGGGCTAAAATTTTTTGTTTCCGAAATACTATATGACGGGGGCGGGTCTTCAAAGTTTTCACTTAAGATTTCCTTCGCCGCAATGGACAAAATGCTTAATAACTCTCCTGCACATGCTGCTAAAAATCCAAAACTTCACATGTACATAAAAAGTCTGTACCTGAAGACATCTATATGTTTATATTCAGTTATACACCTTGCGCCAATCAATATCATTTTTTACATTTTGACGTACTGCACGGTGCCCTTTTAACGAATCTGATTGAAAATTGGCTAGAAAAGACTCAAGACATTGATCTTACTCTATCCCTATTTTTGTGACTTTCCTTCGAAGGGCGTGGCTATTACGGTGCCGCAGAGTCTGATTATTCTCAGTGGCAACAAAAGTTCCTGCAAAATGATTCAGATGATCCATCTTCTCGAAATTTTTCACATTTGAGGATATTCAGGCCCTGAAGACGGCTGCCAACTTATTTTTGATCGCAGTGGTAGCGCCACCAACTGGTTAAAACAAATACAAATTATTTTCGTTGATGTTTTTCTCCGGGCAGGTGAACAAAATCTACCTTATATTTGCTCGGATGAGTGTTTAGGCCTTGAGCATGTCACAATACGAAAGTCTTTCGCCTTCTTCAGAGTGTCACATGATGCTGTCTTGTGACCCGTCTTTATCAGCTGATGTTCCATGAGGGCGTGACTTACCTGTCACAAGAATGAAGGCAAGTCACGCCCCCCGCTGTCCGTTCACTCCGCCAAAATGCTGCTCCAGGTGGTAGAGAGGATGAAGGCTCCCTTGTCTCTGTTCATGGTTTTTATGCCTCGCTTGCAGATCTCAATGGCCTCTCTGATCCAGCGCTGTTGTTTGTTCTCTTCGGTGCGGATGACCCTGCCCTTCTCCCGGTCCATGATGTGGTTTTCCCTTTTGCAGTGGTCAGTGATTGCTGATTTGTAATGTTCATGTTGTGCTTGTTCTTTTACTGCTCTGATTTTTTCATTTTTTTGACAGGTAAGTCACACCCTCATGGAACATCAGCTGATAAAGACGGGTCTCAAGACACCATCATGCGACACTCTGAAGAAGGCAAAAGACTCGCCGAAACATGTCAGGTAAAAAATTAACCTAAAACATAATTGTCTGCTTTTAATGAATCAGTCAAATATCAATAATAAGAAGACAAAATGAACCTAATACAAATAAATGAATGCTTAATAACTCCCCTGCACATGCTCCTAAAAATCCAAACCTTCACCTGTAAATAAAACGTCCCGACCTGAAGACATCTTAATGTTATTATTTTGTTATACACACAGCGCCGCCAAGTGGAATCAAAAATTTGTTTTTATTTTAATTTTCACGTACTGCACGGTGCCCTTTTGACGAATCCGACTGAAAATTAGTCAGAAAAGACTCAAGACAATGATCTTACTTTCTGCCGAATTTTGTGACGTTTTGGCAAAAGGCGTGGCTATTACGGTGCTGAAAAGTCCGATTGTACTCTGTGGCAACAAAAGCTCCGGCAACATGACTCAGATGATCCTATCTTCTCGAAGTTGTACACATTTGAGGATACTTCAGCCCAGAAGACATCTACCAACTTATTTTACATCGTAGTAGTAGCGCCACCAACTGGTAAAAGCTAATACAAGTTATTTTCTTGGATGTTTTTCTCCGTGCAACTCAACAAGGTCGCCCTCATATATGCTCGGATGACTGTTTCGGCCATGAGGATGTCACAATACGAAATTAGTCCTTTTTCGTGAAAAGTTGTGGGAGTGGCATTGCACTGTTCGGCAATAAAACAACGCTGATTATGAGGTTCTAAATATGAACGACAACTCGTGAAACTTTACACACACATCAGGCCGAGCAAATTTATCAATATTTTATACGTTAGTTGTGCAGCTTTTTTGAAATGGCTCGCCATGGCCCTCGAGAAATGTTCAAAAAAGCAGCCCTGATTGAGTGTTTCACCTCGCTTTTTGTAAATTTTATGGAGTACAGTGAACCCTCGGTTATCGCGGTTAATGGGGACCGAGACCACCCGCGAAAACTGAAAATCCGCGAAGTAGCGGCGCACCTTCAAAAATGCTTAAAAAAAATATACAATATATATATATATATATATATATATATATATATATATATATATATATATATACGGGGAGAGAGAGAGTGAAATTCATTTTATAACAAAAAAACCAAATTATTATTAAAACGTATTATTTTTTTATTCCCCAGCCATTCTTTTTGTATTTATTTAATTACTCCGACTTTTACCTGCTGGTACGCCGTCCGGTGTGCCCTGTGAAATGAAAGGTGGCATTCTTTATTTATTTATTCATTTATTCATTCATAACTGACAGCCTCGCGCTCCGCTCGTGCCCGGGCGGAAGAGGTGCTCCAATTCGGCTTAACTGTGACACACGCCCGCCCTCCTCCCCCGGAACTTCCATTCTGTTAAACTTAGGGGCCGCTTGGCACCGCCCGTGCCCGGGGAAGGTGCTCCTCTTCGGCTTACTGTGACGCGAGCATGCCCTCCTCCTCCGGAGCTTCCATTCAGTTAAACTTAGGGGCCGCTTGGAACCGCCCGTGCCCGGGGAAGGTGCTCCTCTTCGGCTTACTGTGACGCGAGCATGCCCTCCTCCTCCGGAGCTTCCATTCGGTTAAACTTAGGGGCCGCTTGGAACCGCCCGTGCCCGGGGAAGGTGCTCCTCTTCGGCTTACTGTGACGCGAGCATGCCCTCCTCCTCCGGAGCTTCCATTCGGTTAAACTTAGGGGCCGCTTGGCACCGCCCGTGCCCGGGGAAGGTGCTCCTCTACGGCTTAACTGCCACGCACGCCGGCCGGAGCTCTGGTACGGTCCGAACCGCGCGAAACGTCGCCACCGATCGTGTCCGGGAGAACGTGCTCTTCTTCGTCCACTCTCCTCTTCGCCCACGCTCTTCTTCGGCGCACGCCGGCCGTCTAACCGCTCCAGCGCCCCGTCGTGCCGCTCGGCGAAACTACAATGCCCCCGAATATTTTTTAGACCCGCGAAGCACTGAACCCGCGAAAGGTGAACCGCGAAGTAGCGAGGGTTCACTGTATGTATAAGACCAAGACCTACAAAAAAGTCTCTTGGAGCAATGAGCTAGGTTTTACAGGAAGTCGGCCATTTTGAATTTACCTAAAAGGGGGCGGGTCACCACAATGGACTTTGTGTAGAAATTATTATTGGGGCCCGAGCAGCGACGGCGGCGAGGTCCCTATTGTTTTTGTAGAAATTATTAATAGGGCCTGAGCAGCGACCGCTACGAGGTCCCCATTGTTTTTGTGGAAATTATTATTATTTTTATTATTATTATTATTAGGGCCCGAGCAGTGACCGCTGCGAGGTCCCTATTGTTTTTCTAGAAATTGTTATTAGGGCCCGAGCTGCGACGGCTGCGAGGTCCCTATTGTTTTTGTAGAAAATATTATTACTTTTATTATTATTAATATTATTATTATTATTATTAGGGCCTGAGCAGCGACCGCTGCGAAGTCCCTATTGTTTTTGTAGAAATTATTATTATTATTATTTTTCCGATTGTTCGATCGCATTTTTGACCCCCGAAACATGCACAAAAACTCACCAAACTTGGCAGTCTCATCGGGCATGGCGAAAAATTTGATATTTTAACGTCTAATATGAACAGGAAGTGAGTTATGAATTTTTGAAAGTCCGACTTTTGCCCTTTTTTGCATGTTTACAGGGGTCATTCTTTTGCACCCTGATCCTAAAGGCTTCATCTGATTGCCTTAAAATTCTGTCTGGAGCATCTGAAGACCTGGGACAAACACTGGGGCTAAAATTTTTTGTTTCCGAAATACTATATGACGGGGGCGGGTCTTCAAAGTTTTCACTTAAGATTTCCTTCGCCGCAATGGACAAAATGCTTAATAACTCTCCTGCACATGCTGCTAAAAATCCAAAACTTCACATGTACATAAAAAGTCTGTACCTGAAGACATCTATATGTTTATATTCAGTTATACACCTTGCGCCAATCAATATCTATTTTTACATTTTGACGTACTGCACGGTGCCCTTTTAACGAATCTGATTGAAAATTGGCTAGAAAAGACTCAAGACATTGATCTTACTCTATCCCTATTTTTGTGACTTTCCTTCGAAGGGCGTGGCTATTACGGTGCCGCAGAGTCTGATTATTCTCCGTGGCAACAAAAGTTCCTGCAAAATGATTCAGATGATCCATCTTCTCGAAATTTTTCACATTTGAGGATATTCAGGCCCTGAAGACGGCTGCCAACTTATTTTTGATCGCAGTGGTAGCGCCACCAACTGGTTAAAACAAATACAAATTATTTTCGTTGATGTTTTTCTCCGGGCAGGTGAACAAAATCTACCTTATATTTGTTCGGATGAGTGTTTAGGCCTTGAGCATGTCACAATACGAAAGTCTTTCGCCTTCTTCAGAGTGTCACATGATGCTGTCTTGTGACCCGTCTTTATCAGCTGATGTTCCATGAGGGCGTGACTTACCTGTCACAAGAATGAAGGCAAGTCACGCCCCCCGCTGTCCGTTCACTCCGCCAAGATGCTGGTCCAGGTGGTAGAGAGGATGAAGGCTCCCTTGTCTCTGTTCATGGTTTTTATGCCTCGCTTGCAGATCTCAATGGCCTCTCTGATCCAGCGCTGTTGTTTGTTCTCTTCTGTGCGGATGACCCTGCCCTTCTCCCGGTCCATGATGTGGTTTTCCCTTTTGCAGTGGTCAGTGATTGCTGATTTGTAATGTTCATGTTGTGCTTGTTCTTTTACTGCTCTGATTTTTTTCATTTTTTTGACAGGTAAGTCACACCCTCATGGAACATCAGCTCAAGACACCATCATGCGACACTCTGAAGAAGGCGAAAGACTCGCCGAAACATGTCAGGTAAAAAATTAACCTAAAACATAATTGTCTGCTTTTAATGAATCAGTCAAATATCAATAATAAGAAGACAAAATGAACCTAATACAAATAAATGAATGCTTAATAACTCCCCTGCACATGCTCCTAAAAATCCAAACCTTCACCTGTAAATAAAACGTCCCGACCTGAAGACATCGTAATGTTATTATTTTGTTATACACACAGTGCCGCCAAGTGGAATCAAAAATTTGTTTTTATTTTAATTTTCACGTACTGCACGGTGCCCTTTTGACGAATCCGACTGAAAATTAGTCAGAAAAGACTCAAGACAATGATCTTACTCTCTGCCGAATTTTGTGACGTTTTGGCAAAAGGCGTGGCTATTAAGGTGCTGAAAAGTCCGATTGTACTCTGTGGCAACAAAAGCTCCGGCAACATGACTCAGATGATCCTATCTTCTCGAAGTTGTACACATTTGAGGATACTTCAGCCCTGAAGACATCTACCAACTTATTTTACATCGTAGTAGTAGCGCCACCAACTGGTAAAAGCTAATACAAGTTATTTTCTTGGATGTTTTTCTCCGTGCAACTCAACAAGGTCGCCCTCATATATGCTCGGATGACTGTTTCGGCCATGAGGATGTCACAATACGAAATTCGTGATTTTTCGTGAAAAGTTGTGGGAGTGGCATTGCACTGTTCGGCAATAAAACAAAGCTGATTATGAGGTTCTAAATATGAACGACAACTCGTAAAACTTTACACACACATCAGGCCGAGCAAATTTATCAATATTTTATACGTTAGTTGTGCAGCTTTTTTTAAATGGCTCGCCATGGCCCTCGAGAAATGTTAAAAAAAAGCAGCTCTGGTTGAGTGTTTCACCTCGCTTTTTGTAAATTTTATGGAGTACAGTGAACCCTCGGTTATCGCGGTTAATGGGGACCGAGACCATCCGCGAAAACTGAAAATCCGCGAAGTAGCGGCGCACCTTCAAAAATGCTTAAAAAAAATATACAATATATATAATAAATATATAAATTTTTATATATATATATATATATATACGGGGAGAGAGAGAGTGAAATTCATGTTATAACAAAAAAAACAAATTATTATTAAAACGTATTATTTTTTTATTCCCCAGCCATTCTTTTTGTATTTATTTAATTACTCCGACTTTTACCTGCTGGTACGCCGTCCGGTGTGCCCTGTGAAATGAAAGGTGGCATTCTTTATTTATTTATTCATTTATTCATTCATAACTGACAGCCTCGCGCTCCGCTCGTGCCCGGGCAGAAGAGGTGCTCCAATTTGGCTTAACTGTGACACACGCCCGTCCTCCTCCCCCGGAGCTTCCATTCGGTTAAACTTAGGGGCCGCTTGGCACCGCCCGTGCCCGGGGAAGGTGCTCCTCTTCGGCTTACTGTGACGCGAGCATGCCCTCCTCCTCCGGAGCTTCCATTCGGTTAAACTTAGGGGCCGCTTGGAACCGCCCGTGCCCGGGGAAGGTGCTCCTCTTCGGCTTACTGTGACGCGAGCATGCCCTCCTCCTCCGGAGCTTCCATTCGGTTAAACTTAGGGGCCGCTTGGCACCGCCCGTGCCCGGGGAAGGTGCTCCTCTACGGCTTAACTGCCACGCACGCTGGCCGGAGCTCTGGTACGGTCCGAACCGCGCGAAACGTCGCCACCGATCGTGTCCGGGGGAATGTGCTCTTCTTCGTCCACTCTCCTCTTCGCCCACGCTCTTCTTCGGCGCACGCCGGCCGTCTAACCGCTCCAGCGCCCCGTCGTGCCGCTCGGCGAAACTACAATGCCCCCGAATATTTTTTAGACCCGCGAAGCACTGAACCCGCGAAAGGTGAACCGCGAAGTAGCGAGGGTTCACTGTATGTATAAGACCAAGACCTACAAAAAAGTCTCTTGGAGCAATGAGCTAGGTTTTACAGGAAGTCGGCCATTTTGAATTTACTTAAAAGGGGGCAGGTCACCACAATGGACTTTGTGTAGAAATTATTATTGGGGCCCGAGCAGCGACCGCGGCGAGGTCCCTATTGTTTTTGTAGAAAATATTATTACTTTTATTATTATTATTATTATTATTATTAGGGCCTGAGCAGCGACCGCTGCGAAGTCCCTATTGTTTTTGTCGAAATTATTATTATTATTATTTTTCCGATTGTTTGATCGCATTTTTGACCCCCGAAACATGCACAAAAACTCACCAAACTTGGCAGTCTCATCGGGCATGGCGAAAAATTTTATATTTTTTAACGTCTAATATGAACAGGAAGTGAGTTATGAATTTTTGAAAGTCCGACTTTTGCCCTTTTTTGCATGTTTACAGGGGTCATTCTTTTGCACCCTGATCCTAAAGGCTTCATCTGATTGCCTTAAAGTTCTGTCTGTAGCATCTGAAGACCTGGCACAAACACTGGGGCTAAAATTTTTTGTTTCCGAAATACTATATGACGGGGGCGGGGCATCAAAGTTTTCACTTAAGATTTCCTTCGCCGCAATGGACAAAATGCTTAATAACTCTCCTGCACATGCTGCTAAAAATCCAAAACTTCACATGTACATAAAGAGTCTGTACCTGAAGACATCTATATGTTTATATTCAGTTATACACCTTGCGCCAATCAATATCATTTTTTACATTTTGACGTACTGCACGGTGCCCTTTTAACGAATCTGATTGAAAATTGGCTAGAAAAGACTCAAGTCATTGATCTTACTCTATCCCTATTTTTGTGACTTTCCTTCGAAGGGCGTGGCTATTACGGTGCCGCAGAGTCTGATTATTCTCCGTGGCAACAAAAGTTCCTGCAAAATGATTCAGATGATCCATCTTCTCGAAATTTTTCACATTTGAGGATATTCAGGCCCTGAAGACGGCTGCCAACTTATTTTTGATCGCAGTGGTAGCGCCACCAACTGGTTAAAACAAATACAAATCATTTTCATTGATTTTTTTCTCCGGGCAGGTTAACAAAATCTACCTTACATTTGCTCGGATGAGTGTTTAGGCCTTGAGGATGTCACAATACGAAAGTCTTTCGCCTTCTTCAGAGTGTCACATGATGGTGTCTTGTGGCCCGTCTTTATCAGCTGATGTTCCATGAGGGCGTGACTTACCTGTCACAAGAACGAAGGCAAGTCACGCCCCCCGCTGTCCGTTCACTCCGCCAAAATGCTGCTCCAGGTGGTAGAGAGGATGAAGGCTCCCTTGTCTCTGTTCATGGTTTTTATGCCTCGCTTGCAGATCTCAATGGCCTCTCTGATCCAGCGCTGTTGTTTGTTCTCTTCGGTGCGGATGACCCTGCCCTTCTCCCGGTCCATGATGTGGTTTTCCCTTTTGCAGTGGTCAGTGATTGCTGATTTGTAATGTTCATGTTGTGCTTGTTCTTTTACTGCTCTGATTTTTCATTTTTTTGACAGGTAAGTCACACCCTCATGGAACATCAGCTGATAAAGACGGGTCTCAAGACACCATCATGCGACACTCTGAAGAAGGCGAAAGACTCGCCGAAACATGTCAGGTAAAAAATTAACCTAAAACATAATTGTCTGCTTTTAATGAATCAGTCAAATATCAATAATAAGAAGACAAAATGAACCTAATACAAATAAATGAATGCTTAATAACTCCCCTGCACATGCTCCTAAAAATCCAAACCTTCACCTGTAAATAAAACGTCCCGACCTGAAGACATCTTAATGTTATTATTTTGTTATACACACAGTGCCGCCAAGTGGAATCAAAAATTTGTTTTTATTTTAATTTTCACGTACTGCACGGTGCCCTTTCGACGAATCCGACTGAAAATTAGTCAGAAAAGACTCAAGACAATGATCTTACTCTCTGCCGAATTTTGTGACGTTTTGGCAAAAGGCGTGGCTATTACGGTGCTGAAAAGTCCGATTGTACTCTGTGGCAACAAAAGCTCCAGCAACATGACTCAGGTGATCCTATCTTCTCGAAGTTGCACACATTTGAGGATACTTAAGCCCTGAAGACATCTACCAACTTATTTTTCATCGTAGTAGTAGCGCCACCAACTGGTAAAAGCTAATACAAGTTATTTTCTTGGATGTTTTTCTCCGTGCAACTCAACAAGGTCGCCCTCATATATGCTCGGATGACTGTTTCGGCCATGAGGATGTCACAATACGAAATTCGTGATTTTTCGTGAAAAGTTGTGGGAGTGGCATTGCACTGTTCGGCAATAAAACAAAGCTGATTATGAGGTTCTAAATATGAACGACAACTCGTAAAACTTTACACACACATCAGGCCGAGCAAATTTATCAATATTTTATACGTTAGTTGTGCAGCTTTTTTGAAATGGCTCGCCATGGCCCTCGAGAAATGTTAAAAAAAAGCAGCTCTGGTTGAGTGTTTCACCTCGCTTTTTGTAAATTTTATGGAGTACAGTGAACCCTCGGTTATCGCGGTTAATGGGGACCGAGACCACCCGCGAAAACTGAAAATCCGCGAAGTAGCGGCGCACCTTCAAAAATGCTTAAAAAAAATATACAATATATATAATAAATATAGAAATATATATATATATATATATATATATATATATATATATATATATATATATAGATATATATATATATATATACGGGGAGAGAGAGAGTGAAATTCATGTTATAACAAAAAAACCAAATTATTATTAAAACGTATTATTTTTTTATTCCCCAGCCATTCTTTTTGTATTTATTTAATTACTCCGACTTTTACCTGCTGGTACGCCGTCCGGTGTGCCCTGTGAAATGAAAGGTGGCATTCTTTATTTATTTATTCATTTATTCATTCATAACTGACAGCCTCGCGCTCCGCTCGTGCCCGGGCAGAAGAGGTGCTCCAATTTGGCTTAACTGTGACACACGCCCGTCCTCCTCCCCCGGAGCTTCCATTCGGTTAAACTTAGGGGCCGCTTGGCACCGCCCGTGCCCGGGGAAGGTGCTCCTCTTCGGCTTACTGTGACGCGAGCATGCCCTCCTCCTCCGGAGCTTCCATTCGGTTAAACTTAGGGGCCGCTTGGAACCGCCCGTGCCCGGGGAAGTGCTCCTCTTCGGCTTACTGTGACGCGAGCATGCCCTCCTCCTCCGGAGCTTCCATTCGGTTAAACTTAGGGGCCGCTTGGCACCGCCCGTGCCCGGGGAAGGTGCTCCTCTACGGCTTAACTGCCACGCACGCTGGCCGGAGCTCTGGTACGGTCCGAACCGCGCGAAACGTCGCCACCGATCGTGTCCGGGGGAACGTGCTCTTCTTCGTCCACTCTCCTCTTCGCCCACGCTCTTCTTCGGCGCACGCCGGCCGTCTAACCGCTCCAGCGCCCCGTCGTGCCGCTCGGCGAAACTACAATGCCCCCGAATATTTTTTAGACCCGCGAAGCACTGAACCCGCGAAAGGTGAACCGCGAAGTAGCGAGGGTTCACTGTATGTATAAGACCAAGACCTACAAAAAAGTCTCTTGGAGCAATGAGCTAGGTTTTACAGGAAGTCGGCCATTTTGAATTTACTTAAAAGGGGGCGGGTCACCACAATGGACTTTGTGTAGAAATTATTATTGGGGCCCGAGCAGCGACCGCGGCGAGGTCCCTATTGTTTTTGTCGAAAATATTATTACTTTTATTATTATTATTATTATTATTATTATTAGGGCCTGAGCAGCGACCGCTGCGAAGTCCCTATTGTTTTTGTAGAAATTAGTATTATTATTATTTTTCCGATTGTTCGATCGCATTTTTGACCCCCGAAACATGCACAAAAACTCACCAAACTTGGCAGTCTCATCGGGCATGGCGAAAAATTTTATATTTTGTAACGTCTAATATGAACAGGAAGTGAGTTATGAATTTTTGAAAGTCCGACTTTTGCCCTTTTTTGCATGTTTACAGGGGTCATTCTTTTGCACCCTGATCCTAAAGGCTTCATCTGATTGCCTTAAAGTTCTGTCTGGAGCATCTTAAGACCTGGGACAAACACTGGGGCTAAAATTTTTTGTTTCCGAAATACTATATGACGGGGGCGGGGCTTCAAAGTTTTCACTTAAGATTTCCTTCGCCGCAATGGACAAAATGCTTAATAACTCTCCTGCACATGCTGCTAAAAATCCAAAACTTCACATGTACATAAAGAGTCGGTATCTGAAGACATCTATATGTTTATATTCAGTTATACACCTTGCGCCAATCAATATCAATTTTTACATTTTGACGTACTGCACGGTGCCCTTTTAACGAATCCGATTGAAAATTGGCTAGAAAAGACTCAAGACATTGATCTTACTCTATCCCTATTTTTACGACTTTCCTTCAAAGGGCGTGGCTATTACGGTGCCGCAGAGTCTGATTATTCTCCGTGGCAACAAAAGTTCCTGCAAAATGATTCAGATGATCCATCTTCTGGAAATCTTTCACATTTGAGGATATTCAGGCCCTGAAGACGGCTGCCAACTTATTTTTGATCGCAGTGGTAGTGCCACCAACTGGTTAAAACAAATACAAATTATTTTCGTTGATGTTTTTCTCCGGGCAGGTGAACAAAATCTACCTTATATTTGCTCGGATGAGTGTTTAGGCCTTGAGCATGTCACAATACGAAAGTCTTTCGCCTTCTTCAGAGTGTCACATGATGCTGTCTTGTGACCCGTCTTTATCAGCTGATGTTCCATGAGGGCGTGACTTACCTGTCACAAGAATGAAGGCAAGTCACGCCCCCCGCTGTCCGTTCACTCCGCCAAGATGCTGGTCCAGGTGGTAGAGAGGATGAAGGCTCCCTTGTCTCTGTTCATGGTTTTTATGCCTCGCTTGCAGATCTCAATGGCCTCTCTGATCCAGCGCTGTTGTTTGTTCTCTTCTGTGCGGATGACCCTGCCCTTCGCCCGGTCCATGATGTGGTTTTCCCTTTTGCAGTGGTCAGTGATTGCTGATTTGTAATGTTCATGTTGTGCTTGTTCTTTTACTGCTCTGATTTTTTCATTTTTTTGACAGGTAAGTCACACCCTCATGGAACATCAGCTCAAGACACCATCATGCGACACTCTGAAGAAGGCGAAAGACTCGCCGAAACATGTCAGGTAAAAAATTAACCTAAAACATAATTGTCTGCTTTTAATGAATCAGTCAAATATCAATAATAAGAAGACAAAATGAACCTAATACAAATAAATGAATGCTTAATAACTCCCCTGCACATGCTCCTAAAAATCCAAACCTTCACCTGTAAATAAAACGTCCCGACCTGAAGACATCTTAATGTTATTATTTTGTTATACACACAGTGCCGCCAAGTGGAATCAAAAATTTGTTTTTATTTTAATTTTCACGTACTGCACGGTGCCCTTTTGACGAATCCGACTGAAAATGAGTCAGAAAAGATTCAAGACAATGATCTTACTCTCTGCCGAATTTTGTGACGTTTTGGCAAAAGGCGTGGCTATTAAGGTGCTGAAAAGTCCGATTGTACTCTGTGGCAACAAAAGCTCCGGCAACATGACTCAGATGATCCTATCTTCTCGAAGTTGTACACATTTGAGGATACTTCAGCCCTGAAGACATCTACCAACTTATTTTACATCGTAGTAGTAGCGCCACCAACTGGTAAAAGCTAATACAAGTTATTTTCTTGGATGTTTTTCTCCGTGCAACTCAACAAGGTCGCCCTCATATATGCTCGGATGACTGTTTCGGCCATGAGGATGTCACAATACGAAATTCGTCCTTTTTCATGAAAAGTTGTGGGAGTGGCATTGCACTGTTCGGCAATAAAACAAAGCTGATTATGAGGTTCTAAATATGAACGACAACTTGTAAAACTTTACACACACATCAGGCCGAGCAAATTTATCAATATTTTATACGTTAGTTGTGCAGCTTTTTTTAAATGGCTCGCCATGGCCCTCGAGAAATGTTAAAAAAAGCAGCTCTGGTTGAGTGTTTCACCTCGCTTTTTGTAAATTTTATGGAGTACAGTGAACCCTCGGTTATCGCGGTTAACGGGGACCGAGACCACCCGCGAAAACTGAAAATCCGCGAAGTAGCGGCGCACCTTCAAAAATGCTTAAAAAAAATAAACAGGTCACTGCTCGGGCCCTAATAATAATAATAATAATAATTTCCACAAAAACAATGGGGACCTCGTAGCGGTCGCTGCTCGGGCCCTAATAATAATTTCTACAAAAACAATAGGGACCTCGCCGCGGTCGCTGCTCGGGCCCCAATAATAATTTCTACACAAAGTCCATTGTGGTGACCCGCCCCCTTTTAAGTAAATTCAAAATGGCCGACTTCCTGTAAAACCTAGCTCATTGCTCCAAGAGTCTTTTTTGTAGGTCTTGGTCTTATACATACAGTGAACCCTCGCTACTTGGCGGTTCACCTTTCGCGGGTTCAGTGCTTCGCGGGTCTAAAAAATATTCGGGGGCATTGTAGTTTCGCCGAGCGGCACGACGGGGCGCTGGAGCGGTTAGACGGCCGGCGTGCGCCAAAGAAGAGCGTGGGCGAAGAGGAGAGTGGACGAAGAAGAGCACGTTCCCCCGGACACGATCGGTGGCGACGTTTCGCGCGGTTCGGACAGTACCAGAGCTCCGGCCGGCGTGCGTGGCAGTTAAGCCGTAGAGGAGCACCTTCCCCGGGCACGGGCGGTGCCAAGCGGCCCCTAAGTTTAACCGAATGGAAGCTCCGGAGGAGGAGGGCATGCTCGCGTCACAGTAAGCCGAAAAGGAGCACCTTCCCCGGGCACGGGCGGTTCCAAGCGTCCCCTAAGTTTAACCGAATGGAAGCTCCGGAGGAGGAGGGCATGCTCGCGTCACAGTAAGCCGAAGAGGAGCACCTTCCCCGGCCACGGGCGGTTCCAAGCGGCCCCTAAGTTTAACCGAATGGAAGCTCCGGAGGAGGAGGGCATGCTCGCGTCACAGTAAGCCGAAGAGGAGCACCTTCCCCGGGCACGGGCGGTGCCAAGCGGCCCCTAAGTTTAACCGAATGGAAGCTCCGGGGGAGGAGGGTGGGCGTGTGTCACAGTTAAGCCGAATTGGAGCACCTCTTCCGCCCGGGAACGAGCGGAGCGCGAAGCTGTCAGTTATGAATGAATAAATAAATAAAGAAAGAAAGAATGGCACCTTTCATTTCACAGGGCACACCAGACGGCGTACCAGCAGGTAAAAGTCTGAGTAATTAAATAAATACAAAAAGAATGGCTGGGGAATAAAAAAATAATACGTTTTAATAATAATTTGGTTTTTTTGTTATAACATCAATTTCACTCTCTCTCTCTCTCCCCGTATATATATATTTATATATTTATTATATATATTGTATTTTTTTTTAAGCATTTTTGAAGGTGCGCCGCTACTTCGCGGATTTTCAGTTTTCGCGGGTGGTCTCGGTCCCCATTAACCGCGATAACCGAGGGTTCACTGTACTCCATAAAATTTACAAAAAGCGAGGTGAAACACTCAACCAGGGCTGCTTTTTTTAACATTTCTCGAGGGCCATGGCGAGCCATTTCAAAATAGCTGCACAACTAACGTATAAAATATTGATAAATTTGCTCTGCCTGATGTGTGTGTAAAGTTTCACGAGTTGTCGTTCATATTTAGAACCTCATAATCAGCGTTGTTTTATTGCCGAACAGTGCAATGCCACTCCCACAACTTTTCACGAAAAAGGATGAATTTCGTATTGTGACATCCTCATGGCCGAAACAGTCATCCGAGCATATATGAGGGCGACCTTGTTGAGTTGCACGGAGAAAAACATCCAAAAAAATAACTTGTATTAGCTTTTACCAGTTGGTGGCGCTACTACTACGATGAAAAATAAGTTGGTGGATGTCTTCAGGGCTGAAGTATCCTCAAATGTGTACAACTTCGAGAAGATAGTATCATCTGAGTAATGTTGCCGGAGCTTTTGTTGCCACAGAGTACAATCGGACTTTTCAGCACCGTAATAGCCACGCCTTTTGCCAAAACGTCACAAAATTCGGCAGAGAGTAAGTGAGTCTTTTCTGACTAATTTTCAGTCGGATTCGTCAAAAGGGCACCGTGCAGTACGTGAAAATTAAAATAAAAACAAATTTTTGATTCCACTTGGCGGCGCTGTGTGTATAACAAAATAATAACATTAAGATGTCTTCAGGTCGGGACGTTTTATTTACAGGTGAAGGTTTGGATTTTTAGGAGCATGTCCAGGGGAGTTATTAAGCATTCATTTATTTGTATTAGGTTCATTTTGTCTTCTTATTATTGATATTTGACTGATTCATTAAAAGCAGACAATTATGTTTTAGGTTAATTTTTTACCTGACATGTTTCGGCGAGTCTTTCGCCTTCTTCAGAGTGTCGCATGATGGTGTCTTGAGACCCGTCTTTATCAGCTGATGTTCCATGAGGGTGTGACTTACCTGTCAAAAAAATTAAAAAATCAGAGCAGTAAAAGAACAAGCACAACATGAACATTACAAATCAGCAATCACTGACCACTGCAAAAGGGAAAACCACATCATGGACTGGGAGAAGGGCAGGGTCATCCGCACCGGAGAGAACAAACTACAGCGCTGGATCAAAGAAGCAATTGAGATCTGCAAGCGAGGCATAAAAACCATGAACAGAGACAAGGGAGCCTTCATCCTCTCTACCACCTGGAGCAGCATCTTGGCGGAGTGAACGGACAGCGGGGGGCGTGACTTGCCTTCATTCTTGTGACAGGTAAGGCACGCCTTCATGGAACATCAGCTGATTAAGACTGGTCACAAGACACCATCACAGGGTTCGAAGTTAACTTTAAAAACTGCTTCCCCATAGGGCAAGTGCCACTAAAATTTGCCTTGCCCGAGTGGCCAAATTACTTGCCCAACTTGGGCAAGTGACAATTCTTTTTCTCTTGCCCTGAGTGACTTTTTGTATGACAAAGTGTATAATTACAAATTGCATGAATTTTTTGTTCGGACAGTTCCCGCCTAGAAAGAATTAAAAATACGTTACAATCATAAGTGTTGCTTATATAAAAATGTATCATGTATTAACACATTAATTAGGTGTCTGCTGACCCAGGATTATGTTATTGTTATGTTATGTTATATATCAAAGAGAATGTGGAATGACACTGAACGATGGAAGGTGGAAGGATGTGGAAAGATCGTGAATGACATTGAATGATTTGGAATGACACTGAAAGATTTTGAATAATACTGAATGACACTGAATGAAGTAAAACTCTCTGGGAACGGGCCAATTCAAGATAGCTGCCGCACTGTGGGGGAGGCTTTGGTACCAAATTTGGAAAGAGACCCAAACGGTTGGGTCCATTTTATATCAGTGTGGGGGTGAAACGTTGGTCTCTGCGGAGCTGTCTGAATATTGGAGAAGTGAGAAGACAAAGTAAAACAGAACAATTAAAATCACTCTTCAAATACATATTGTTTGGTAAGCAGAGCATGATTTACAGCTCACCATTTTATTGCATGCACCAAGCATGTTATACATTTTTCTGTCCACGGGATGGCGTAGTCAAGAAAAATGAAGCATCTCGAAGCCCATTCGTGTGTGAAGTATTTCCCTGCAGGGCTTGGCTGCTTTATGGGGCTTCATTTTGCCATCACTAGTTTTAGATAGTTTTAATTTTTGAAAGAGCATTTTCATTTTACAGTGAACCCTCGCTACTTCGCGGTTCACCTTTCGCGGGTTCAGTGCTTCGCGGGTCTAAAAAATATTCGGGGGCATTGTAGTTTCGCCGAGCGGCACGACGGGGCGCTGGAGCTGTAAGACGGCCGGCATGCGCCGAAGAAGAGCGTGGGCGAAGAGGAGAGTGGACGAAGAAGAGCACGTTCCCCCGGGCACGATTTGGGGCGACGTTTCGCGCGGTTCGGACCGTACCAGAGCTCCGGCCAGCGTGCGTGGCAGTTAAGCCGAAGAGGAACAACTTCCGCCCGGGCACTAGCGGGGCGACATTTCGCTCTGTTCGGGAGCGTACGAGAGCTCCGGAGGAGGCCGGCCGGCGTGCGTGGCAGTTAAGCCGAAGAGGAGCACCTTCCCCGGGCACGGGCGGTGTCAAGCGGCCCCTAAGTTTAACCGAATGGAAGCTCCGGAGGAGGAGGGCATGCTCGCGTCACAGTTAAGCCGAAGAGAAGCACCTTCCCCGGGCACGGGCGGGGCGAAATGAAACCGAGTTCAACCGAACGGAGACACGCTTTGACATGACAATTAAGCCGAAGAGGAGCACCTCTTCCGCCCGAGCACGAGCGGAGCGCGAGGCTGTCAGTTATGAATGAATAAATGAATAAAAAAAATAAATGAAGAATGCCACCTTTCATACAAAAAGAAGTAATTGAATAAATACAAAAATAATGGCTGGGGAATAAAAAAATAATAAGTTTTAATAATAATTTTTTTTTTTTTGTTATAGCATGAATTTCACTCTCTCTCTCTCTACCCGTGTATATATATATATATATACATATATATATATATATATACATATTTATTATTATTTTTTTTTTAAGCATTTTTGAAGGTGCACCACTACTTCGCACTTTTTTTTTTTAAGCATTTTTGAAGGTGCGCCGCTACTTCGCGGATTTTCAGTTTTCGCGGGTGGTCTCGGTCCCCATTAACCGCGATAACCGAGGGTTCACTGTATTTTTTTCATTATCGAATTTTATTTTTTTCTATTCAAGTTTTGAGTTCATTTTCGTTTACTAAAATAACCTTGGGCTGCAACTACTATCACAGCAACGGCTCATTATATTTTGGCTGCTAAATATGCCAATTTGTCAGAGAGAAGACCGTGACAAAGAATGGCCCAATCGCAATAAACACTCTACACCATACGTTCCTCGTTGACGTGTACATGGGGTGTTGCAGAGCACAGGTTCCAAGCGTACCGATATTGCAAAATTGGGACAATGCGTGTGACGACACCAACTTCCGCCTCCTATGTCATCGAGCTTGGCGGCACGTTATCATTATGTATTTATTTGTAACAATTTTGACGTTGAGAGTGATATTAAAACTTAAGTAATGTGGTAGTTAAGAAAAAACCCTGGCTTGGGACCCACCGGAACAAGCTATAGCTTCATTTGTACTATTTGAGGCGCTCTCACAATCTGCGGCGCATGCACACAAGGTCGCTAAGTACGCTAGCTGCACTCGGACAAAACACGTAGGTGACTTTAAAAGAGTGACCGAAATTGCACACATGCAACTGTTTATCATAATGTCATAATTTGATATGTACATTTGAAGAGAATTTTTTTCAGCATGGGCACAAGAATTCCACCGAACATCGCCAGTTCAATGGGATTTTGGTTAAGTCCGCAAATAATTGTGGACAATATACTTTGGCTGCGCGCTCGAATAATTTTACTCGTATATACTTCAATGAGGGTGTAGTGTGGGTATCGGGATCTTTAACACGCCCTAACACGAAGCTGACTCTCCAACCGCCACAGCCTTTTAATGACGAAATTATAAAATAAACAAAAACACTGTTCAACAACATAAAATAAAATAAAAAATCACATCATACTTACATTTATAAACTTTAATCCTCAAGAACATTATTCTCAGGTTGACCGAAAGACGAGGACACGGGAGCGCCTCGGGCATGTTCTTCTTCCTTGTGTAGGCGAATGACGTTTTAAGGTGCTTGTCCGCCACCTGCTGTGCTGAACTATGTATTAAATAAGAAAAGCAAATTGTTGAATGTTTTTTCCCCAATGAAGACTGAATTGTAAAATACCCGGAAATGGCTTTTCTGTTTTATTGTGCATTTAAAAAAAATTCAGATTGTCCTTTTTTGTTGAGATAATTGTTGAATATTGAAATTGCACATGTAACTGGTAATTTAGTTTTAGATATTATTTGAACCAGTGGAGGGCCATGCATTTCACACCTGGGCCTTCAATGAAGTCCTACTTAGTCCTACTTGAATAAATCCCCCTCATAATACCATAATTTATGACACCACGGGTGGACAAACAATATACAGAAAAGCACTTAGACAGCACTGACCGAGTGTTGGACGATATAGCTTCTCTTGAAAGGTCCGTGTTGAAAATGGCCTCGCAAGTGAATCTTCAATTTCTAAAGATAAAGATGTCTTTTAATTGTCCAATAACGGGGACATTTGCAGTGTTACAGCAGCAAAGATATACATCACACAGTGGCACCGACGTAATGTAGCCGTTAATGTATAACATTGGCAGCAGGCATTCATAAAAAGCATGCAAATATACACAGTATATACGTATATACACAGATCCCCATGTATATACACACTTACAGCCCACAACATATACAAGTGTAAGGAAACACTCCTAATGCCTGTCTATGGTTCAGAGGGGAAATAAATAAAAATGCTGCAATGATAAAAAAAAATACTGAATGATTGAAAATACTGCAATGATAAAAATACTGCAAGAATAAAAGTACTGTACCCAGCCAACATGTCCAACTGGGCCCCAAATGGGGTAAATGCGGGATTCCTGGGTACCAAGTGGGAATGGGCTAGAAGTGGGCAATGGTACAGGGTTCCATGTGGGCGCCATCTGGGATTGGTGGGCATGGGCTTAAACTGGGCAAATGTTGTGGGTGCAATACGGGTTGTGTATGGGCTAAGTGGGCATGGGTTAGAACTGGTAAAGATAAAGATAAAGATGTCCTTTATTAGTCCCACAATGGGGAAATTTGAGGTGTTACAGCAGCAAAGATATAGCTCACACAGAGTCGGCGGCGTAATGTAGCCGTTAATGTATAACATTAGCAGCAGACATTCATAAAAAGCATGCAAATATACACAGTATAAACGTATCTAAGTGTAAGGAAACACTCCTAATGTCTGTCCATTATACAGAGGGGAAAATGCTGTAATGATAAAAACTACTGAATCTACTACTGAAACCATTTATAGGTCCTATTTGGGTTATGTGTGGGCTAAGTGGGCATGGGTTAGAACTGGTCAACCATGTGAGGGTCTCATATGGGCTGTATATGGGCCAAGTGGGCATGGGTTAGAGCTGGTCAACCATGTCTGGGTCCTATTTGGGTTATGTGTGGGCTAAGTGGGCATGGGTTAGAAGTGGTCACCATTTATCGGTCCTGTTTGGGTTATGTGTGGGATAAGTGGGCATAGGTTAGAGCTGGTCAACCATGTCTGGGTCCTGTATGGGTTATAGATGAGCTAAGCGGGCATGGGTTTGAAAATTTGTTCTGGAGCCTTTTTGATATTTAATGCATGCTATGCTAATAGTAACCACCCTGAAGACTATTCTCAGTAGAACTATTCAATGGATGCCAAAACGATAGAGACATGGCCATGGAGCCTATGCTGCGAGATTGTGAAAGGACTAAAATAAGTGTAGGATTTTTGAGGACCAGAAGTCAGCTTTTATTAGGTTTGACATTGATTTAACTTATGGAACAATGCAAATTATGGTCGGGTTGTTGTTGGACTTTTTCCGCTTTTGACTAAGGGACGGGTGTTTTTATTTTCTGGGACTCTTTAGAACAAGCGGCACGGTGGCGGACTGGTTAGCAAGTCCGCATCACAGTACAGAAGTGCAAGGTTCTCCCTGTGCCTGCTAGGGTTTTCGCCGGTTTCCTCCCACTTTCCAAAAACATCCATGATAGGTTGATTGGTCACTGGTCCAAGGTCTGAGTGTGAGAGCGGATGGTTGCTTGTCTCTGTGTGCCCTGCGATTGACTGGCAACCAGTTCAGGGTGTACCCTGTCGACTGCCCGAAGACAGCTGGGATAGGCTCCAGCACTCCCGGGGACCCTTGTGAGGACAAGAAGCAGTACAGAGGATTGATTGATTTATTAAAATTAAAATTAAATTCATGTATTTATCTATGCTAAATTTAACAAGGCTGGACGTTATATTTTGTGAATTTACATGTACCCCCAACTGTGACTTAATAACCCTTAAGGGACAAGATAACATTTTATAATATACCAGACAGCTAAGATTGTCATCTATGAACTATTTGACAAGGCAGGTCCAGCATTGTCAGCCACATCCAACAGTCAACACAGTTACTTTTTTTTAAATAAACAAAATCAACATTATTAATTAATGTTATTTTATTAATTCTGTATGCTGTGAAAGATCTTTATTCAAAGTATATTTGAAGTTATTTCTACCTTATTGCTTGATTTTTGTAGATTCAAGTTGGAGTTGTCAAAATTACAGATTCTTTTGAAGGCAGCATATTCAAACTGTGAGAAAAGGAGCGAATGCAAGCTACGCGGTCTTTGAGGTGCGGCAGAAGAGCTGAAAGCACGGTGAGTCCCGAACGATAATTGAATTAATTAATTAATCTTGGGTAAATGTCTGGCTCTCATTTTTTAGACTTACTTTACAATGTGTTTTGTAATTTTTCAAGGTTGCCTGTGTTGGAAAACTGCTTGGTGCGTTAGCTAAAACACAGTATGCTAAAATGATAAGTGACGAGAACACAGAGGGTATATCAACAACATACGTACTCGAATTATTTTGGGGAAAACTTAAGTACATTATAATCACCCTTTTAATAATACTGATAAGCGTTGTGTGTTTTATTTATTTTTATGAGGACCTTTACAACGAGCTACATATTGTTAGCATTGGGCCTACGACGCTAAACACAGTGTCCCTCGATCTCTCTCCAAAATTCTCCAAAAGACTTAAGCTTTCACTCAAATTAATACAATCTACTCCACTAGCTCATTTAAGGCTTTTTTGTGATGTGTTTGATTTGGGTAAGTAAAGCAAAACATATTAACTGTTGAATGTTGCCTGTTATTTAAATAATAGAAATTCAAGATGAAAGTTGAACAGATATTGAAATGCTAGATTGGCTCATTCAGAATCATGCCACAATGTGCTTTGTATGTTTTGTGTGTGGGTTTATCAAGCTCTAATTCAATGCAGTGTCCAAAACGAGCGCGCATAATTGTTGGATGAATGTTGGTTAATAGAGTCAGATAATAGTTAAAATTCCAACAGTTGAACAGATGTTGAAATGCTAGATTGGCTCATTCAGAATCATGCCACAATGTGCTTTGTATGTTTTGTGTGTAGGCTTATCAAGCTCTAATTCAATGCAGTGTTGAGCTGCATTTGAGAGGAACTACGTAAGTAACTAATGTGGAAAAATTGTGACTTCTTTGTGTACTTTTATTTTGAATATTCAAATTTTGTGGGTAAAGGTTAGAGAAAATAAGTTAAAAATGAGAGCTGTACAGGTATTTAAGTTTTTGGTTTGTAAAATACCCGAATGTGGGTTTCAGCAGGTGAGGCAATGATTGGACAGAGCAAAAGCTATGCTCCAAAATAGAAGTGATTACACCTTCACTAGACTAACCTGCAGCTAATTACATAATTATAAAATTAACACTTTAACCTGGCTTCCCCATCACAGATGTATTCTTTTAAATGCAAAGCTCTTTGTTCTAGCTTTTGTTGTTAAATGACATTCATGCCCAAGTGTCTATGCATCCATTGCAGGGATGTTTTCTCAAGTGACGAGTCTGAAGCCTGTGATGACGAAGTACCATCTACACCTCCCCATGGATTGTCACAGAGAAAAAGCTTCCTAACCAAGAGAGGCGCTGCAGAAGGTCCTTGAGTACGTCCAACATGTTGAGTCTGTGAGTCTACTGCAGGATCTAATGCAGGTATGAAAATGATGAAATTTTAATGTATTATCTTCAAAATTATAAATAATTATTTAATTTCTTGAAATATAAAATTAGGTACCCTAAACCCAAGTAGGAACCCCAGTCCCAGTACATTCCTGATTCTGGAGCTACAGAGATCAAACCATCCTACTGTATCACTAAATAGCCCCACCTCTAAAACCCTGATTCGGAAGGCCGAGTTGAAAGACTTCAGAGTTCAAGATGGTCAACTGCAACTATGATAAGCCGAATGTGTTCACCCCAAGTCGGAAACTGAGAAAAAGACTCAATTTTCACATGATTTCAGTCCCTTCTATATTTAAAAGAATGTATTGGGGCTCTAAAAATGTGAAATATTTTTACAAGTATTTCTTTTACTACTCATAGGCAGTTTCATAATAATAGTACAATTTGGCATCGTGTATTGTTTTTTGGTTCCATTCAAAATGCACAAGACGTATAGACATATTTTGTTTGTGGATCGCTGCAGCATCACACGAGCGCACAGAGACAAACGTGGCAGCAACTTAAAACAATTAAAATATCGAATCGAAATCGGGAACTGAAAATCAAAAATCGAATCGGGGCTTGAGTGAATCGTTACCTCCCTAATCATAATCATTTTGGTAGAATGTTGGGCTCTTGCCCTTTGAGTGTATATGGCGTTACCGAAGCTGTTCACTTAATCGACAATTCCTTTCCTGTGACGTTTATCATAACCAGTTTAACTGCCAAAATATTTTTAAGTGTGTGATGATTATCTGGATCGAGTGACACCCATGTTATAATGGTTGCAGGTATTGGTGGATTGGACGATAGTGTCAGAACAATGATGGCGTTCATCATGACAAATCCTCTGTCTCTGAAGTACAATCTCTTTGGACATCGTAGCAAGAACAAGCGCCGAGACCTGCCTTTTTCTGATGTTCTATACGGTAATATATTTTTTTTTTAAGGGATTGTGGTGTGAAGACATTTCAGCATGTCCCATAAGGTTTCACAATCATTAAATAGCTTTACTAAGTTGGCTTCTTGTCTTTTTTGTTTTAGGAGCACTGAAAAGGAATGGAGCCACAAAGGACATCAACGAGAAGGACACAGGCAACCCTGTCCAAGTGGTTCATGGGAGCTTGTGATCAAGGTGGGAATAGGGCAGTTCGAGCTCGGAGATCTCAAGGCAACTGTCAGGTTTAAAACGTCCTGACGCCATTTTTAGACTGAAGGTGGCATAAATCCAGACCAAACCAGTTAGAGTTTTGTTTTTGACCATTCGCGAATGGGAGAGGAAGTCAGGAGGTGAAGCAGGCGTCTTGCCAGTTCAATCTCGCGCACTCTCTCTCACTCTCTACCACCCGTTCGGTCTTTTATCAGCAACCTAAGCAGACAATGGAGGTCTGTCTGAAATTCTAGCAGGCAGGCAGGAAGCAATCAACCACAGTAGTCAGTCAGGAATTCGAAACTAAAGTGTGTGCGTGTGTTCCAGTTGTGCGCGTGTGTGCTAAAGCAATAATGTGAGTGTCTGTGTGTGTGCGCAATTATAACTGATACAAATAGTGTATAAAAACATGATTAGAAATACACAAACTATTTACATATCCTCATCCCATCTCACATTCACCCGTTTGTGGGTTTAAATCATGTCCTTACGGCTTTAAGACAGATCATCATAATGAAATCATACAACAGTGTGGTCATCCGTGGAGGGGCGAAAACCCTCAGTAGGGACAAAATTCCCCTCCTCCCTTCCGGCGTGGAACGAGATTCTCATGGTATGTTGGTCACTTGGGAATAAAACATAAAAAAACTTCAATATACCTAGTGAAAAATAACAAAACTGTCTCCACGCAGAGTTTGTCTCCACGCAGAGCTTGTCTCTGCGGCGACTTGATGGAGGCCCTTGCCTCGTTGTAGGAGGGGACAGCCGTCTTTACCTCCCGGATCTTCGTGTGTGGTGTATGTGTGTGCATGTGTGGGGGCAGGGGCAAAAGGGTCCATGTGTTATTTAGGTTTCAGTGTCCAGTTCGAGTTTGTCATTGTCCAGTTCGAATTCGTCATTCTCAACATCAATCAGGTTGTAATGGTACATTTGGGCAACAAACATGCAGTTAATAATCATCTTTGTCATAAGAATAATGCAACATGAACAGACTACACATAACAAAAATGAAAACCATAATTATCCCGATATATTGTCTTTCAAATTCTTCGTAGTGGTCATAACATCAATAATTGTTTCATTTTATTAAAAATGTAAATGCAGTAATGTTCTCCAATCAAGGCTAAAATTCTTTATGTCCGTCATTAATTTCCAAACAATATCTAATCTTTTTGTTCTGTGGCTTCAACATTCGTATCTGTGGCTGGTTGTGCGGTTCCGATGTGCGTGTGGTCCGATATTGTGACTCAGGTGGGCTCCTGTTCGAGGGATTCGCGTTGCTCGGCCTTTAGCTGGAAACCGGAGAAGCTTGTACTGCAACTGGTGGATCCAGCTGCCACGCCCCGCGACCTTTGCTGCCGTCGGGGTCACTGCAATCATCTGGCGAGGGCCATCTCAGCATTCACTTGTCCCAACGAAGTCGTTTCAGCACCTTGAAGAAGAGTTGGTCTCCCACACGGACGTGATTTCTCTGTGGATCAGAACACACTGACCAGTAATTGCGTCTTTTTTTTTTTTTTCTTTTTGGTCAAAACATGTTTCCCATGTGGACTGGGACTGATGTGCCAGTCGCTGGTGGTTCTGATGAACCTGAGAGTCGATAGGGGATAGTGTCCTAACTTCGGCTGGCACTATCCTCATTGTTGTGATTGAAACACAGTCTGGTCATTGTCTCCTTTTTTTCCCTCATTGTCTTGATAAGTCTGCCCTTAACAGTCCCATTAGTGCGTTCCACAAGTCCTGCAGACTGTATGCACAATGACGCTTTGAGTCAATTTTGCAACAACTGTCCCACTTGTTACAACATCATTCACAAAATGCATAATTTTCACTTCAAATCACTTCTTGAAATTCCAAATGTCAGGATAATTTGTGTTAGGTTGAAGATGTATTTTATCCCATATTTTACTCTATTAGTATTGCAAAAGAATTGTTCCACAGCGTGACCCATGTTTGACCATATGGATGAGAAGACTTCACAGAGAAGCGGATGCCTGAAGACTGGATCAACGTCTGCAACATCAAAGGAGGTGTGCTGAGACACACCTCTGAAACAAAAGGACTGAGACTTTAGTACCAGAGCACTAAAAGGGCATATCTGCCTTTTCAATCAGTGGATGACTGCCATTGATGTCTGTCTTTCCTCTTGTGTCTGAGATGTTTACATGTTCCTGCTGGTGCTCCCCCCTTCATCCCTTAGTGCAAATACATTGTATTGTTAGGGACTTCCCTAATAAAATAGAGGGCTCGGCGGAGTGTGCTCCAGAACGAATTTGGAGATGTAACTGAGCACACCTCCGTTCGTTCTCCTCGCGAGTAAAAGATCAACTCTTGTCTTCCTTCCATTCATTTAGCCTATGTTCAGTGAATGCTTAGGTGATTGAACCTGACAATTTGATTACACAACACTTTTTCCAACTGTTTTAGCATCAACATATGTTGTCGGAAACAACTTAATCCATTTTGAAAACATATGAATTACAACCAAACAATATTGCATCTCAAACAAATAACACTGTCTAAAAAAAAGTTTTTTGTTGAAAAGTCTGTATGTGGGAACAATTTCATATCATACTACCCCTCTCTTGACACATAGTTATGCTCTTGTGTCACTCTTATTACTTTTCCAATCAATGAATTAGGCAGCCAGGATTTGCCATCTGCCAATTTGCTGATCCTGTCCTCAGCAATGTTTGCACCTTTGTTCTCCCAATGTGTGCGTTCAATTACTGGTACCTTTTTCCCTGGCGTGGGATCAAATTGTCAAGTTGATTTTCTGCGTGTGTGTGCGTGTGGGGGTGTGTTCATTTTCCCTTTTAGCTGCGCTGTGTCGATATAAAGGCGAGGCAGTTTCCAATTGTAATTGTGTCATTTTCTGTTAAGTGAATTTTGCGTTCACAAATAACTATTTTAGACGTGCTTTATGCACAACTTTTCTTTTCCTGTTGTGGTTTTTAAAGCCCAATGTCGACAGAACGCATGAACATTTATCTTGACTGTCAGTCCACATTGTAACCATACAACTCATACAAGATGGGAAACCCCAAATTTTAATTAGCTCACACCCGCCTACGCTCTTCCTGCTTATCCTAACAATCTCTTATCCGTTGGTATCACAATGTTAGTACTCCCATCGCATAAAAGTCAGTTTGATTTCAGGCTGCGACCTTGGTTCTCAAACACTTTTACTTCTTATCAGTCTGGAATGCGCACCTGGTCTGTGTTACAAGTCTGAGTTCCTCCAGTCGGGAGGAAGGTCAAGTCGCGGTTTGGTGATAATTTGGACGGCTCCACAGTCGTGTGGCGCCTCCTAGATGATGCGGGGAAAAAATGACGCTGGGCTGAAATGCACCGCAACTTATCAGTATAATGTGTCCCTGTGACAATTAGGCCGGCGTGCAATGTGAATGTGGTGGGAAAAGAATGTAATTTTTTGATTCCTTAAAGCAGCAGTGAAAGCTCTTAATCACACTCTAAGTGGTTCTCTGCCACGAAATCCAAATTGTTGTGACTAAATATGCAAATGAATTCATTTTGCCCTGGTTCCTGCAGTAACCCAGGCTAATGAAGTCATTTTTTGCAGTCACTGTTTTGCTCAAATGGCTTATAATAATTTGGTAGTGCGTTAAGATGCTTTGTCGATACAATCTTGTAGTGTATCTTCACAAGTTCCAACATACACAACCCATTCCATGGCCATGACGATACTGTTTTAAAGATTACCAAGGCTTGTTGGACCTTTCTCTGCCACATAAATTACAGCCCTGAGAGGCACTGGGCCTCAACTTTATCTATGAAGGGTCAGGGATTTAATGGGGGTCACCGAGGCGTCCCAAGGAAAGTTTTTACAGAAAAGTGGTCTGGCAATATCTTTTCTCTTTCTTATCACTGACAATGCGCCCCTTTAAAGTTTTGACGTTTGTTTGAATTCGCCCGTGCTTATTAATTCTATTGAAGTCCAATTTTGCCAGTGTATCACGGCCTAATGAGTAAAACGCATGTTGATGTAGAACTCCTTCTACACACACTTTTATGTTTGACTTTTTACGTCACGTGATCCTCCATTGCTACCACATCTCGTCCTGAAAAGTTAATGTTTTGTAACAAGACTTACTGCTTCCTCCTTTCTTTCTTTTCTTTTTCCTTCCTTCTGCCCAACACGTTCATGCTTTCTGTGCATAATTTAGAATTTTCTTTTCCATTTTACAAGTTGGCCAATTTAAATTAGGTTGTTTTATTTGAAAAGCCTGTAATTCTCTTTTTTTTCCCCTTTTCACCTAATCACAAATTTCTTATCACAAAAATGAACATGTTAATTCTATTTTATTTCCTATTTTTCCAATCTTGTGACTCATTTCACTTCAACCAGTTCTACCTTAAAGTGGACAAGTACACATCAATGTTTTTTGTAGTTTCTATTTTCTTCTCTGCTTTAATGAAAATTATAGCCCTTCTAGCCAAATTTTTCCTGTGTCATTTCTATCTCTGCATTTCATTCCATTTCTGGCCTACCTTAATACTAAAACAAAAATGCTCTTTCAAAAATTAAAACTATCTAAAACTAGTGATGGCAAAATGAAGCCCCATAAAGCAGCCAAGCCCTGCAGGGAAATACTTCACACACGAATGGGCTTCGAGATGCTTCATTTTTCTTGACTACGCCATCCCATGGACAGAAAAATGTATAACATGCTTGGTGCATGCAATAAAATGGTGAGCTGTAAATCATGCTCTGCCCACCAAACAATATGTATTTGAAGAGTGATTTTAATTGTTCTGTTTTACTTTGACTTCTAACTTCTCCAATATTCAGACAGCTCCGCCGAGACCAACGTTTCACCCCCACACTGATATAAAATGGACCCAACCGTTTGGGTCTCTTTCCAAATTTGGTACCAAAGCCTCCCCCACAGTGCGGCAGCTATCTTGAATTGGCCCGTTCCCAGAAAGTTTTACTTCATTCAGTGTCATTCAGTATTATTCAAAATCTTTCAGTGTCATTCCAAATCATTCAATGTCATTCACAATCTTTCCACATCCTTCCACCTTCCATCGTTCAGTGTCATTCCACATTCTCTTTCATATATAACATAACATAACAATAACATAATCCTGGGTCAGCAGACACCTAATTAATGTGTTAATACATGATACATTTTTCTATAAGCAACCCTTATGATTGTAACGTATTTTTAATTCTTTCTAGGCGGGAACTGTCCGAACAAAAAATTCATGCAATTTGTAATTAGACACTTTGTCATACAAAAAGTCACTCAGGGCAAGAGAAAAAAAATTGTCACTTGCCCAAGTTGGGCAAGTAATTTGGCCACTCGGGCAAGGCAAATTTTAGTGGCACTTGCCCTATGGGCAAGCAGTTTTTAAAGTTAACTTCGAACCCTGTGATGGTGTCTTGTGACCTGTCTTTATCAGCTGATGTTCCATGAAGGCGTGCCTTACCTGTCACAAGAATGAAGGCAAGTCACGCCCCCCGCTGTCCATTCACTCCGCCAAGACGCTGCTCCAGGTGGTAGAGAGGATGAAGGCTCCCTTGTCTCTGTTCATGGTTTTTATGCCTCGCTTGCAGATCTCAATGGCCTCTCTGATCCAGCGCTGTAGTTTGTTCTCTTCTGTGCGGATGACCCTGCCCTTCTCCCGGTCCATGATGTGGTTTTCCCTTTTGCAGTGGTCAGTGATTGCTGATTTGTAATGTTCATGTTGTGCTTGTTCTTTTACTGCTCTGATTTTTTAATTTTTTTGACAGGTAAGTCACACCCTCATGGAACATCAGCTGATAAAGACTGGTCTCAAGACACCATCATGCGACACTCTGAAGAAGGCGAAAGACTCGCTGAAACATGTCAGGTAAAAAATTAACCTAAAACATAAATGTCTGCTTTTAATGAATCAGTCAAATATCAATAATAAGAAGACAAAATGAACCTAATACAAATAAATGAATGCTTAATAACTCCCCTGCACATGCTCCTAAAAATCCAAACCTTCACCTGTAAATAAAACGTCCCGACCTGAAGACATCTTAATGTTATTATTTTGTTTTACACACAGCGCCGCCAAGTGGAATCAAAAATTTGTTTTTATTTAAATTTTCACGTACTGCACGGTGCCCTTCTGACGAATCCGACTGAAAATTAGTCAGAAAAGACTCAAGACAATGATCTTACTCTCTGCCGAATTTTGTGACGTTTTGGCAAAAGGCGTGGCTATTACGGTGCTGAAAAGTCCGATTGTACTTTGTGACAACAAAAGCTCCGGCAACATGACTCAGATGATCCTATCTTCTCGAAGTTGTACACATTTGAGGATACTTCAGCTCTGAAGACTTCTACCAACTTATTTTTCATCGTAGTAGTAGCGCCACCAACTGGTAAAAGCTAATACAAGTTATTTTCTTGGATGTTTTTCTCCGTGCAACTCAACAAGGTCGCCCTCATATATGCTCGGATTACTGTTTCGGCCATGAGGATGTCACAATACGAAATTCGTCCTTTTTCGTGAAAGGTTGTGGGAGTGGCATTGCACTGTTCGGCAATAAAACAACGCTGATTATGAGGTTGTAAATATGAACGACAACTCGTGAAACTTTACACACACATCAGGCCGAGCAAATTTATCAATATTTTATACGTTAGTTGTGCAGCTTTTTTGAAATGGCTCGCCATGGCCCTCGAGAAATGTTCAAAAAAGCAACCCTGGTTGAGTGTTTCACCTCGCCTTTTGTAAATTTTATGGAGTACAGTGAACCCTCGGTTATCGCGGTTAATGGGGACCGAGACCACCCGCGAAAACTGAAAATCCGCGAAGTAGCGGCACACCTTCAAAAATGCTTAAAAAAAATACAATATATATAATATATATATATATATATATATATATATATATATATATATATATATATATATATATATATATATACGGGGAGAGAGAGAGTGAAATTCATGTTATAACAAAAAAAACAAATTATTATTAAAACATATTATTTTTTAATTCCCCAGCCATTCTTTTTGTATTTATTTAATTACTCCGACTTTTACCTGCTGGTACGCCGTCCGGTGTACCCTGTGAAATGAAAGGTGGCATTCTTTATTTATTTATTCATTTATTCATTCATAACTGACAGCCTCGCGCTCCGCTCGTGCCCGGGCGGAAGAGGTGCTCCAATTCGGCTTAACTGTGACACACGCCCGCCCTCCTCCCCCGGAACTTCCATTCGGTTAAACTTAGGGGCCGCTTGGCACCGCCCGTGCCCGGGGAAGGTGCTCCTCTTCGGCTTACTGTGACGCGAGCATGCCCTCCTCCTCCGGAGCTTCCATTCAGTTAAACTTAGGGGCCGCTTGAAACCGCCCGTGCCCGGGGAAGGTGCTCCTCTTCGGCTTACTGTGACGCGAGCATCCCCTCCTCCTCCGGAGCTTCCATTCGGTTAAACTTAGGGGCCGCTTGGAACCGCCCGTGCCCGTGGAAGGTGCTCCTCTTCGGCTTACTGTGACGCGAGCATGCCCTCCTCCTCCGGAGCTTCCATTCGGTTAAACTTAGGGGCCGCTTGGCACCGCCCGTGCCCGGGGAAGGTGTTCCTCTACGGCTTAACTGCCACGCACGCCGGCCGGAGCTCTGGTACGGTCCAAACCGCGCGAAACGTCGCCACCGATCGTGTCCGGGGGAACGTGCTCTTCTTCGTCCACTCTCCTCTTCGCCCACGCTCTTCTTCGGCGCACGCCGGCCGTCTAACCGCTCCAGCGCCCCGTCGTGCCGCTCGGCGAAACTACAATGCCCCCGAATATTTTTTAGACCCGCGAAGCACTGAACCCGCGAAAGGTGAACCGCGAAGTAGCGAGGGTTCACTGTATGTATAAGACCAAGACCTACAAAAAAGTCTCTTGGAGCAATGAGCTAGGTTTTACAGGAAGTCGGCCATTTTTAATTTCCTTAAAAGGGGGCGGGTCACCACAATGGACTTTGTGTAGAAATTATTATTGGGGCCCGAGCAGCGACGGCGGCGAGGTCCCTATTGTTTTTGTAGAAATTATTATTAGGGCCCGAGCAGCGACCGCTACGAGGTCCCCATTGTTTTTGTGGAAATTATTATTATTTTTATTATTATTATTAGGGCCCGAGCAGTGACCGCTGCGAGGTCCCTATTGTTTTTCTAGAAATTGTTATTAGGGCCCGAGCTGCGACGGCTGCGAGGTCCCTATTGTTTTTGTAGAAAATATTATTACTTTTATTATTAATAATATTATTATTATTATTATTAGGGCCTGAGCAGCGACCGCTGCGAAGTCCCTATTGTTTTTGTAGAAATTATTATTATTATTATTTTTCCGATTGTTCGATCGCATTTTTGACCCCCGAAACATGCACAAAAACTCACCAAACTTGGCAGTCTCATCGGGCATGGCGAAAAATTTGATATTTTAACGTCTAATATGAACAGGAAGTGAGTTATGAATTTTTGAAAGTCCGACTTTTGCCCTTTTTTGCATGTTTACAGGGGTCATTCTTTTGCACCCTGATCCTAAAGGCTTCATCTGATTGCCTTAAAGTTCTGTCTGGAGCATCTTAAGACCTGGGACAAACACTGGGGCTAAAATTTTTTGTTTCCGAAATACTATATGACGGGGGCGGGGCTTCAAAGTTTTCACTTAAGATTTCCTTCGCCGCAATGGACAAAATGCTTAATAACTCTCCTGCACGTGCTGCTAAAAATCCAAAACTTCACATGTACATAAAGAGTCGGTACCTGAAGACATCTATATGTTTATATTCAGTTATACACCTTGCGCCAATCAATATAAATTTTTACATTTTGACGTACTGCACGGTGCCCTTTTAACGAATCCGATTGAAAATTGGCTAGAAAAGACTCAAGACATTGATCTTACTCTATCCCTATTTTTATGACTTTCCTTCAAAGGGCGTGGCTATTACGGTGCCGCAGAGTCTGATTATTCTCCGTGGCAACAAAAGTTCCTGCAAAATGATTCAGATGATCCATCTTCTGGAAATCTTTCACATTTGAGGATATTCAGGCCCTGAAGACGGCTGCCAACTTATTTTTGATCGCAGTGGTAGCGCCACCAACTGGTTAAAACAAATACAAATTATTTTCGTTGATGTTTTTCTCCGGGCAGGTTAACAAAATCTACCTTATATTTGCTCGGATGAGTGTTTAGGCCTTGAGCATGTCACAATACGAAAGTCTTTCGCCTTCTTCAGAGTGTCACATGATGGTGTCTTGTGACCCGTCTTTATCAGTTGATGTTCCATGAGGGCGTGACTTACCTGTCACAAGAATGAAGGCAAGTCACGCCCCCCGCTGTCCGTTCACTCCGCCAAGATGCTGGTCCAGGTGGTAGAGAGGATGAAGGCTCCCTTGTCTCTGTTCATGGTTTTTATGCCTCGCTTGCAGATCTCAATGGCCTCTCTGATCCAGCGCTGTTGTTTGTTCTCTTCTGTGCGGATGACCCTGCCCTTCTCCCGGTCCATGATGTGGTTTTCCCTTTTGCAGTGGTCAGTGATTGCTGATTTGTAATGTTCATGTTGTGCTTGTTCTTTTACTGCTCTGATTTTTTCATTTTTTTGACAGGTAAGTCACACCCTCATGGAACATCAGCTCAAGACACCATCATGCGACACTCTGAAGAAGGCGAAAGACTCGCCGAAACATGTCAGGTAAAAAATTAACCTAAAACATAATTGTCTGCTTTTAATGAATCAGTCAAATATCAATAATAAGAAGACAAAATGAACCTAATACAAATAAATGAATGCTTAATAACTCCCCTGCACATGCTCCTAAAAATCCAAACCTTCACCTGTAAATAAAACGTCCCGACCTGAAGACATCTTAATGTTATTATTTTGTTATACACACAGTGCCGCCAAGTGGAATCAAAAATGTGTTTTTATTTTAATTTTCACGTACTGCACGGTGCCCTTTTGACGAATCCGACTGAAAATTAGTCAGAAAAGACTCAAGACAATGATCTTACTCTCTGCCGAATTTTGTGACGTTTTGGCAAAAGGCGTGGCTATTAAGGTGCTGAAAAGTCCGATTGTACTCTGTGGCAACAAAAGCTCCGGCAACATGACTCAGATGATCCTATCTTCTCGAAGTTGTACACATTTGAGGATACTTCAGCCCTGAAGACATCTACCAACTTATTTTACATCGTAGTAGTAGCGCCACCAACTGGTAAAAGCTAATACAAGTTATTTTCTTGGATGTTTTTCTCCGTGCAACTCAACAAGGTCGCCCTCATATATGCTCGGATGACTGTTTCGGCCATGAGGATGTCACAATACGAAATTCGTCCTTTTTCGTGAAAAGTTGTGGGAGTGGCATTGCACTGTTCGGCAATAAAACAAAGCTGATTATGAGGTTCTAAATATGAACGACAACTCGTAAAACTTTACACACACATCAGGCCGAGCAAATTTATCAATATTTTATACGTTAGTTGTGCAGCTTTTTTTAAATGGCTCGCCATGGCCCTCGAGAAATGTTAAAAAAAAGCAGCTCTGGTTGAGTGTTTCACCTCGCTTTTTGTAAATTTTATGGAGTACAGTGAACCCTCGGTTATCGCGGTTAATGGGGACCGAGACCACCCGCGAAAACTGAAAATCCGCGAAGTAGCGGCGCACCTTCAAAAATGCTTAAAAAAAATATACAATATATATAATAAATATATATATATATATATATATATATATATATATATATATATATATATATATATATATATATATATATATATATATATATATATATATATATATATATACGGGGAGAGAGAGAGTGAAATTCATGTTATAACAAAAAAAACAAATTATTATTAAAACGTATTATTTTTTTATTCCCCAGCCATTCTTTTTGTATTTATTTAATTACTCCGACTTTTACCTGCTGGTACGCCGTCCGGTGTGCCCTGTGAAATGAAAGGTAGCATTCTTTATTTATTTATTCATTTATTCATTCATAACTGACAGCCTCGCGCTCCGCTCGTGCCCGGGCAGAAGAGGTGCTCCAATTCGGCTTAACTGTGACACACGCCCGCCCTCCTCCCCCGGAGCTTCCATTCGGTTAAACTTAGGGGCCGCTTGGCACCGCCGTGCCCGGGGAAGGTGCTCCTCTTCGGCTTACTGTGACGCGAGCATGCCCTCCTCCTCCGGAGCTTCCATTCGGTTAAACTTAGGGGCCGCTTGGAACCGCCCGTGCCCGGGGAAGGTGCTCCTCTTCGGCTTACTGTGACGCGAGCATGCCCTCCTCCTCCGGAGCTTCCATTCGGTTAAACTTAGGGGCCGCTTGGAACCGCCCGTGCCCGAGGAAGGTGCTCCTCTTCGGCTTACTGTGACGCGAACATGCCCTCCTCCTCCGGAGCTTCCATTCGGTTAAACTTCGGGGCCGCTTGGCACCGCCCGTGCCCGGGGAAGGTGCTCCTCTACGGCTTAACTGCCACACACGCCGGCCGGAGCTCTGGTACGGTCCGAACCGCGCGAAACGTCGCCACCGATCGTGTCCGGGGGAACGTGCTCTTCTTCGTCCACTCTCCTCTTCGCCCACGTTCTTCTTCGGCGCACGCCGGCCGTCTAACCGCTCCAGCGCCCCGTCGTGCCGCTTGGCGAAACTACAATGCCCCCGAATATTTTTTAGACCCGCGAAGCACTGAACCCGCGAAAGGTGAACCGCGAAGTAGCGAGGGTTCACTGTATGTATAAGACCAAGACCTACAAAAAAGTCTCTTGGAGCAATGAGCTAGGTTTTACAGGAAGTCGGCCATTTTGAATTTACTTAAAAGGGGGCGGGTCACCACAATGGACTTTGTGTAGAAATTATTATTGGGGCCCGAGCAGCGACCGCGGCGAGGTCCCTATTGTTTTTGTAGAAAATATTATTACTTTTATTATTATTATTATTATTATTATTATTATTAGGGCCTGAGCAGCGACCGCTGCGAAGTCCCTATTGTTTTTGTAGAAATTAGTATTATTATTATTTTTCCGATTGTTCGATCGCATTTTTGACCCCCGAAACATGCACAAAAACTCACCAAACTTGGCAGTCTCATCGGGCATGGCGAAAAATTTTATATTTTTTAACGTCTAATATGAACAGGAAGTGAGTTATGAATTTTTGAAAGTCCGACTTTTGCCCTTTTTTGCATGTTTACAGGGGTCATTCTTTTGCACCCTGATCCTAAAGGCTTCATCTGATTGCCTTAAAGTTCTGTCTGGAGCATCTTAAGACCTGGGACAAACACTGGGGCTAAAATTTTTTGTTTCCGAAATACTATATGACGGGGGCGGGGCTTCAAAGTTTTCACTTAAGATTTCCTTCGCCGCAATGGACAAAATGCTTAATAACTCTCCTGCACATGCTGCTAAAAATCCAAAACTTCACATGTACATAAAGAGTCGGTACCTGAAGACATCTATATGTTTATATTCAGTTATACACCTTGCGCCAATCAATATCAATTTTTACATTTTGACGTACTGCACGGTGCCCTTTTAACGAATCCGATTGAAAATTGGCTAGAAAAGACTCAAGACATTGATCTTACTCTATCCCTATTTTTATGACTTTCCCTCAAAGGGCGTGGCTATTACGGTGCCGCAGATTCTGATTATTCTCCGTGGCAACAAAAGTTCCTGCAAAATGATTCAGATGATCCATCTTCTGGAAATCTTTCACATTTGAGGATATTCAGGCCCTGAAGACGGCTGCCAACTTATTTTTGATCGCAGTGGTAGTGCCACCAACTGGTTAAAACAAATACAAATTATTTTTGTTGATGTTTTTCTCCGGGCAAGTGAACAAAATCTACCTTATATTTGCTCGGATGAGTGTTTAGGCCTTGAGCATGTCACAATACGAAAGTCTTTCGCCTTCTTCAGAGTGTCACATGATGCTGTCTTGTGACCCGTCTTTATCAGCTGATGTTCCATGAGGGCGTGACTTACCTGTCACAAGAATGAAGGCAAGTCACGCCCCCCGCTGTCCGTTCACTCCGCCAAGATGCTGGTCCAGGTGGTAGAGAGGATGAAGGCTCCCTTGTCTCTGTTCATGGTTTTTATGCCTCGCTTGCAGATCTCAATGGCCTCTCTGATCCAGCGCTGTTGTTTGTTCTCTTCTGTGCGGATGACCCTGCCCTTCTCCAGGTCCATGATGTGGTTTTCCCTTTTGCAGTGGTCAGTGATTGCTGATTTGTAATGTTCATGTTGTGCTTGTTCTTTTACTGCTCTGATTTTTTTCATTTTTTTGACAGGTAAGTCACACCCTCATGGAACATCAGCTCAAGACACCATCATGCGACACTCTGAAGAAGGCGAAAGACTCGCCGAAACATGTCAGGTAAAAAATTAACCTAAAACATAATTGTCTGCTTTTAATGAATCAGTCAAATATCAATAATAAGAAGACAAAATGAACCTAATACAAATAAATGAATGCTTAATAACTCCCCTGCACATGCTCCTAAAAATCCAAACCTTCACCTGTAAATAAAACGTCCCGACCTGAAGACATCTTAATGTTATTATTTTGTTATACACACAGTGCCGCCAAGTGGAATCAAAAATTTGTTTTTATTTTAATTTTCACGTACTGCACGGTGCCCTTTTGACGAATCCGACTGAAAATGAGTCAGAAAAGACTCAAGACAATGATCTTACTCTCTGCCGAATTTTGTGACGTTTTGGCAAAAGGCGTGGCTATTAAGGTGCTGAAAAGTCCGATTGTACTCTGTGGCAACAAAAGCTCCGGCAACATGACTCAGATGATCCTATCTTCTCGAAGTTGTACACATTTGAGGATACTTCAGCCCTGAAGACATCTACCAACTTATTTTACATCGTAGTAGTAGCGCCACCAACTGGTAAAAGCTAATACAAGTTATTTTCTTGGATGTTTTTCTCCGTGCAACTCAACAAGGTCGCCCTCATATATGCTCGGATGACTGTTTCGGCCATGAGGATGTCACAATACGAAATTCGTCCTTTTTCATGAAAAGTTGTGGGAGTGGCATTGCACTGTTCGTCAATAAAACAAAGCTGATTATGAGGTTCTAAATATGAACGACAACTCGTAAAACTTTACACACACATCAGGCCGAGCAAATTTATCAATATTTTATACGTTAGTTGTGCAGCTTTTTTGAAATGGCTCGCCATGGCCCTCGAGAAATGTTAAAAAAAGCAGCTCTGGTTGAGTGTTTCACCTCGCTTTTTGTAAATTTTATGGAGTACAGTGAACCCTCGGTTATCGCGGTTAACGGGGACCGAGACCACCCGCGAAAACTGAAAATCCGCGAAGTAGCGGCGCACCTTCAAAAATGCTTAAAAAAATATACAATATATATAATAAATATATATATATATATATATATACGGGGAGAGAGAGAGTGAAATTCATGTTATAACAAAAAAACCAAATTATTATTAAAACGTATTATTTTTTTATTCCCCAGCCATTCTTTTTGTATTTATTTAATTACTCCGACTTTTACCTGCTGGTACGCCGTCCGGTGTGCCCTGTGAAATGAAAGGTGGCATTCTTTATTTATTTATTCATTTATTCATTCATAACTGACAGCCTCGCGCTCCGCTCGTGCCCGGGCAGAAGAGGTGCTCCAATTTGGCTTAACTGTGACACACGCCCGCCCTCCTCCCCCGGAGCTTCCATTCGGTTAAACTTAGGGGCCGCTTGGCACCGCCCGTGCCCGGGGAAGGTGCTCCTCTTCGGCTTACTGTGACGCGAGCATGCCCTCCTCCTGCGGAGCTTCCATTCGGTTAAACTTAGGGGCCGCTTGGAACCGCCCGTGCCCGGGGAAGGTGCTCCTCTTCGGCTTACTGTGACGCGAGCATGCCCTCCTCCTCCGGAGCTTCCATTCGGTTAAACTTAGGGGCCGCTTGGCACCGCCCGTGCCCGGGGAAGGTGCTCCTCTACGGCTTAACTGCCACGCACGCCGGCCGGAGCTCTGGTACGGTCCGAACCGCGCGAAACGTCGCCACCGATCGTGTCCGGGGGAACGTGCTCTTCTTCGTCCACTCTCCTCTTCGCCCACGCTCTTCTTCGGCGCACGCCGGCCGTCTAACCGCTCCAGCGCCCCGTCGTGCCGCTCGGCGAAACTACAATGCCCCCGAATATTTTTTAGACCCGCGAAGCACTGAACCCGCGAAAGGTGAACCGCGAAGTAGCGAGGGTTCACTGTATGTATAAGACCAAGACCTACAAAAAAGTCTCTTGGAGCAATGAGCTAGGTTTTACAGGAAGTCGGCCATTTTGAATTTACTTAAAAGGGGGCGGGTCACCACAATGGACTTTGTGTAGAAATTATTATTGGGGCCCGAGCAGCGACCGCGGCGAGGTCCCTATTGTTTTTGTAGAAAATATTATTACTTTTATTATTATTATTATTAGGGCCTGAGCAGCGACCGCTGCGAAGTCCCTATTGTTTTTGTAGAAATTATTATTATTATTATTTTTCCGATTGTTCGATCGCATTTTTGACCCCCGAAACATGCACAAAAACTCACCAAACTTGGCAGTCTCATCGGGCATGGCGAAAAATTTGTTATTTTAACGTCTAATATGAACAGGAAGTGAGTTATGAATTTTTGAAAGTCCGACTTTTGCCCTTTTTTGCATGTTTACAGGGGTCATTCTTTTGCACCCTGATCCTAAAGGCTTCATCTGATTGCCTTAAAATTCTGTCTGTAGCATCTGAAGACCTGGGACAAACACTGGGGCTAAAATTTTTTGTTTCCGAAATACTATATGACGGGGGCGGGGCTTCAAAGTTTTCACTTAAGATTTCCTTCGCCGCAATGGACAAAATGCTTAATAACTCTCCTGCACATGCTGCTAAAAATCCAAAACTTCACATGTACATAAAAAGTCTGTACCTGAAGACATCTATATGTTTATATTCAGTTATACACCTTGCGCCAATCAATATCATTTTTTACATTTTGACTTACTGCACGGTGCCCTTTTAACGAATCTGATTGAAAATTGGCTAGAAAAGACTCAAGACATTGATCTTACTCTATCCCTATTTTTGTGACTTTCCTTCGAAGGGCGTGGCTATTACGGTGCCGCAGAGTCTGATTATTCTCCGTGGCAACAAAAGTTCCTGCAAAATGATTCAGATGATCCATCTTCTCGAAATTTTTCACATTTGAGGATATTCAGGCCCTGAAGACGGCTGCCAACTTATTTTTGATCGCAGTGGTAGCGCCACCAACTGGTTAAAACAAATACAAATTATTTTCGTTGATGTTTTTCTCCGGGCAGGTGAACAAAATCTACCTTATATTTGCTCGGATGAGTGTTTAGGCCTTGAGCATGTCACAATACGAAAGTCTTTCGCCTTCTTCAGAGTGTCACATGATGCTGTCTTGTGACCCGTCTTTATCAGCTGATGTTCCATGAGGGCGTGACTTACCTGTCACAAGAATGAAGGCAAGTCACGCCCCCGCTGTCCGTTCACTCCGCCAAGATGCTGGTCCAGGTGGTAGAGAGGATGAAGGCTCCCTTGTCTCTGTTCATGGTTTTTATGCCTCGCTTGCAGATCTCAATGGCCTCTCTGATCCAGCGCTGTTGTTTGTTCTCTTCTGTGCGGATGACCCTGCCCTTCTCCCGGTCCATGATGTAGTTTTCCCTTTTGCAGTGGTCAGTGATTGCTGATTTGTAATGTTCATGTTGTGCTTGTTATTTTACTGCTCTGATTTTTTTCATTTTTTTGACAGGTAAGTCACACCCTCATGGAACATCAGCTCAAGACACCATCATGCGACACTCTGAAGAAGGCGAAAGACTCGCCGAAAGATGTCAGGTAAAAAATTAACCTAAAACATAATTGTCTGCTTTTAATGAATCAGTCAAATATCAATAATAAGAAGACAAAATGAACCTAATACAAATAAATGAATGCTTAATAACTCCCCTGCACATGCTCCTAAAAATCCAAACCTTCACCTGTAAATAAAACGTCCCGACCTGAAGACATCGTAATGTTATTATTTTGTTATACACACAGTGCCGCCAAGTGGAATCAAAAATTTGTTTTTATTTTAATTTTCACGTACTGCACGGTGCCCTTTTGACGAATCCGACTGAAAATTAGTCAGAAAAGACTCAAGACAATGATCTTACTCTCTGCCGAATTTTGTGACGTTTTGGCAAAAGGCGTGGCTATTAAGGTGCTGAAAAGTCCGATTGTACTCTGTGGCAACAAAAGCTCCGGCAACATGACTCAGATGATCCTATCTTCTCGAAGTTGTACACATTTGAGGATACTTCAGCCCTGAAGACATCTACCAACTTATTTTACATCGTAGTAGTAGCGCCACCAACTGGTAAAAGCTAATACAAGTTATTTTCTTGGATGTTTTTCTCCGTGCAACTCAACAAGGTCGCCCTCATATATGCTCGGATGACTGTTTCGGCCATGAGGATGTCACAATACGAAATTCGTCCTTTTTCGTGAAAAGTTGTGGGAGTGGCATTGCACTGTTCGGCAATAAAACAAAGCTGATTATGAGGTTCTAAATATGAACGACAACTCGTAAAACTTTACACACACATCAGGCCGAGCAAATTTATCAATATTTTATACGTTAGTTGTGCAGCTTTTTTGAAATGGCTCGCCATGGCCCTCGAGAAATGTTAAAAAAAGCAGCTCTGGTTGAGTGTTTCACCTCGCTTTTTGTAAATTTTATGGAGTACAGTGAACCCTCGGTTATCGCGGTTAATGGGGACCGAGACCACCCGCGAAAACTGAAAATCCGCGAAGTAGCGGCGCACCTTCAAAAATGCTTAAAAAAAATATACAATATATATAATAAATATATATATATATATATATATATATATATATATATATATATATATATATATATATATATATATATATATATATATATATACGGGGAGAGAGAGAGTGAAATTCATGTTATAACAAAAAAACCAAATTATTATTAAAACGTATTATTTTTTTATTCCCCAGCCATTCTTTTTGTATTTATTTAATTACTCCGACTTTTACCTGCTGGTACGCCGTCCGGTGTGCCCTGTGAAATGAAAGGTGGCATTCTTTATTTATTTATTCATTTATTCATTCATAACTGACAGCCTCGCGCTCCGCTCGTGCCCGGGCAGAAGAGGTGCTCCAATTTGGCTTAACTGTGACACACGCCCGCCCTCCTCCCCCGGAGCTTCCATTCGGTTAAACTTAGGGGCCGCTTGGCACCGCCCGTGCCCGGGGAAGGTGCTCCTCTTCGGCTTACTGTGACGCGAGCATGCCCTCCTCCTCCGGAGCTTCCATTCGGTTAAACTTAGGGGCCGCTTGGAACCGCCCGTGCCCGGGGAAGGTGCTCCTCTACGGCTTAACTGCCATGCACGCTGGCCGGAGCTCTGGTACGGTCCGAACCGCGCGAAACGTCGCCACCGATCGTGTCCGGGGGAACGTGCTCTTCTTCGTCCACTCTCCTCTTCGCCCACGCTCTTCTTCGGCGCACGCCGGCCGTCTAACCGCTCCAGCGCCCCGTTGTGTCGCTCGGCGAAACTACAATGCCCCCGAATATTTTTTAGACCCGCGAAGCACTGAACCCGCGAAAGGTGAACCGCGAAGTAGCGAGGGTTCACTGTATGTATAAGACCAAGACCTACAAAATAGTCTCTTGGAGCAATGAGCTAGGTTTTACAGGAAGTCGGCCATTTTGAATTTACTTAAAAGGGGGCGGGTCACCACAATGGACTTTGTGTAGAAATTATTATTGGGGCCCGAGCAGCGACCGCGGCGAGGTCCCTATTGTTTTTGTAGAAATTGTTATTAGGGCCCGAGCTGCGACGGCTGCGAGGTCCCTATTGTTTTTGTAGAAAATATTATTACTTTTATTATTATTATTATTATTATTATTATTAGGGCCTGAGCAGCGACCACCTTGCACCACCCAGTGGTGACAAAAATTATAATTTTTTACATTTTGACGTACTGCACGGTGCCCTTTTAACGAATCTGATTGAAAATTGGCCAAAAATGACTTTAGACATTGATCTTGTTGAATCCTTTTGGGCAATTTATCGATACTCATAGTGGTGTCTTTGAAAAAGGTACCGATGACGCGCTGGTCCAATGATCAGCATCTCGGTTTTATCTGAGTTAAGACGCAAAAAATTGAAAGACATTCATAGTTTAATTTCGGCAAGGCATGCCTCTAATTTATAGCAATCACACGGATTCGTTATATCCAACGGCATGTATAATTGCGTATCATCAGCATAACAATGAAAACTAATGTTATATTTCCGTATAATATCACCAAGCGGTAGCATCTAGTACCAATCCCTGCGGAACTCCGCGTGTGATCTTACAAAGATCAGAAGTCGCATTGCCATGAATTACACGGTGCCTCCTCTCCGACAGATACGAATTAAACCAAGAAAGCGCTGAACCTGAAATGCCAACACAAGTTTCAAGGCGTTTTAATAATATGTTATGATCAAGTGTCAAAAGCGGCGCCAAGATCGAGTAAGAGTAATACAGTGAACCCTCGGTTATCGCGGTTAATGGGGACCGAGACCACCCGCGAAAACTGAAAATCCGCGAAGTAGCGGCGCACCTTCAAAAATGCTTAAATTATATATATATATATATATATATATATATATATACGGGTAGAGAGAGAGAGAGTGAAATTCATGTTATAACAAAAAAAAATTATTATTAAAACTTCTTATTTTTTTATTCCCCAGCCATTATTTTTGTATTTATTCAATTACTTATTTTTGTATTTATTTAATTACTTCGACTTTTAACTTCTGGTACGCCGTCCGGTGTGCCCTGTGAATGTTATGATCCTCCAGCAGAGCTGGAGGATTGAGCAGGACTCTCCAAACGCAGACACAAGTAGGATAACAATCCGACGCCAGGTAGTCAGTGTAGGTGGTAGTGAGTGTAATCAGTGAGTGAATGGGAATCCGGTGCGGGGCTGGTGGGCGCGTCTCGCAGCAGCTGACCGCATGGCGCGAGACGATCGCTGGAGGAACGCCCACACAGCTGAAAAAACAAAAACACACGCGGCATGACAGGCACGGATCATGCCAGTGAAATGAAAGGTGGCATTCTTCATTTATTTATTTATTCATTTATTCATTCATAACTGACAGCCTCGCGCTCCGCTCGTGCCCGGGGGGAAGAGGTGCTCCTCTTCGGCTTAACTGTGACGCGAGCATGCCCTCCTCCTCCGGAGCTTCCATTCGGTTAAACTTAGGGGCCGCTTGACACCGCCCGTGCCCGGGGAAGGTGCTCCTCTTCGGCTTAACTGTGACGCGAGCATGCCCTCCTCCTCCGTAGCTTCCATTCGGTAAAACCTGATTGGAAAGGTTCAAATTGATTATTACTAGTCATATATTCATTAAGTTTTTCAAGATTTTTGCAATAAACGGAAGATTTGAAACCGGTCTATAGTTGTTGAGACTCTCTGGGTCGAGGTTTGGTTGCTTAAGTAGCGGTCGCATAATGGCGGTCCTAAAGCTGCTGGTACTATACCCGTGGTAAGTGATAGATTAATAATATTTAAGACAGACGGTCCTAGGGTCATAAACAGTTCTTTAATTAGTTTGCCAGGAAGCGGATCGAGCACACAAGTTGTCGGTTTTGCCCCACTAACCAATTTTGTTTGGCTTTCAAGAGATACTTTTTTAAATTGAGATAAGGTTATCGGACAGTTATCAGCCCTAATGTCCCTATTAACACCATTTATGACGGAATTCAACGGAATTGTAAGAACAGTGTCTTTAATCTCATCACGAATACACTCAATCTTCTGAGTAAAGAATTGCATGAAATCGTGAGCTGAATAGGAAGAGCTATCCGAGGTTGGTTGCTGTTGCGTTAGCATTGCTACAGTAGCAAATAAATATTTAGGGTTGTTTTTATGTAAAACAATTAATCTAGAGTAATAATTAGTTTTGGCTAGATTGAGCGCTTCCTTGTATAAACTAGCGCACCATGCCTGACGGAAGACCTCCAGTTTGGTCGCACGCCATTTGCGCTCAAGCTTCCTACAAGAATCGTTTCAGTATGCGTGTTTCCTCATAAAACCACGGAGTCAGCCTCTTTGGACAAGTTTTAGTTTTTAAAGGTGCGACGGAGTCAGGCGCATTTAACAGAGCGACATTAAAGTTGTTTGTAAGATCATCAATCGTACCAATATAATTAGGAAACGAATCGGTTACTAAAGGGAGTAGCTCAGAGAGCGCAGCGGTGGTTAAGGAGCTAATGTTGCGGCTGCTATAGCTTTGATCATGGTCAGAACGATGGCAATGCGCCAAGACTTCAAATTTGATTAAGTAATGGTCAGCTATAGCACTAGTATATGGTAATACAATTATTTTTGAGGATGCTAAGCCCCGGGTTAATACCAAATCTAACGTGTTACCATTTATATGCGTTGCTTCATCTATTATTTGCATGAAACCAAACATATCAATTATTGTCCGAAACGCCACGGTAAGTGGTTCCGACGGGAGATTCATATGAATGTTGAAGTCGCCCATGATATATTATCCGCATGAGTTACCAAATCAGCCACAAATTCAGAAAATTCATCTAAAAAGCCTGAGTAAGAGCCAGGGGGACGGTAAAAAACGGCAAGATAAAACGGCAGTGCGGCCGTGGATCGCATAATGAGAACTTCAAATGTTTTGAAGGAATTGCTAGGACGAGGACTAAGTTTTAGATTAAATTCGGAAATGAGGGCTACACCCCCATCTTTCTCATCATTGCCTCTCGCAGGCAAGGGGCCAGAGACAATTACTCGACTCAGACTCATCTTTCTGGCGAGATCACAAGTCCTTGCTATGTTTTTTCTTTGTGATCTCTGATTGCTTCATCCTAGTTGTTGGAGCAGTTTTCTTTTGAGTAATGCAGTATGGCAACACCACCACTAGGGCAATTGATGACGTCAGCACTGGTTGCGTTCATCCATAAATAACAAATGCAGGACAGGTGGGGGAACGCTGGTCGGATACCGTTTTTCAACCGCACTTACTCAAGACGCATTATTTATGTACAAACTGGAAGATAGAAGATAGTATATTGTATTGATTACCGCATATGCGCGGATGTTTTTGATTTGAAGTTTGGAAGACCGTAGCCATTGATTTATTTATTTGATTTACTTGACTTCACGGCATGACATCTGGACTGAAATGACTACGATTAAGACTAACCCTTGACTGTTTGACGTGACATACATAACTACACATCAACATCAAGACCAGTGAAGCCGAGCGAACGTCATCGCAACTTCAACCCATGGTGAGTGAGTGCGCGTTAAAACTTTCTTTAGCCAGCGTATCATTGAAACGGCAGTAACACTAGTGTCATTGGAGCCGACGTGTATTACTATATCTGAATAGCTAGCGTTGTTTGCACTGCGCTGGTGTCTAGGTCTCTTGCGTGCTAGCTCCATAAGATTAGCTTCAATGTCGGGTGCTCTGGCCCCAGCAATACACATTCTGTGGTTGGATTTTCAAGCTTAATGTATCGAGTAATGGAGTCACCTTTCACTAAAGTGCGGGAGCCAGGAGACCGAGGTGGAATGGAACTGCTCTGTGTCTTAACAGGCTCAACGCGATTAGCAAGCCGTTTACGGCCAATGCTAACCGGTGCTGTCCGCCACATTTACGCTTACCACATTACTCTGCTCTAGCTGGCGGACACGTCCCTCCAGCAGGGAGAGTCTTTCCATGAGAATGGTGCAAGTGTTGCATGTGGTGGTGCACGAAACCATAGTTGCGTTTTCACTTACTTTTGATACATTGTATCTGATAGTCCCTTGCAGACTAACCATGTGTTGCACGTCATCGCCCAAACAGACTCTATTGTGAGCTACTTCTAATAATTTATTGACGTCCTATTTTGTTCTTCCAAATGTAGCAACCGATAATAATGTGCCCTTTTAAAGTTTTGACGTTTGTTTGAATTCGCCCTTGCTTATTGACTCTGATATTAAGGTCCAATTGTGTCAGTGTATCACGGCCTAATAAGTAAAACGCACGTTCATGTAGAACTGCTTCTCCACTTGCTTTTTTTGTTTGTTTTTTACGTCACGTGATCCTCCGTTGCTTTCACGACTGGTCCTGACAAATCACAAATTTCTTATCAAACTTGATTCTGTCTGTGTAAATTGTAATCGGTTTTCCTGGGTGGTTGACGGCAGTTTCGAGCAAAGTGGCCATGTTTCCTACAGTTGTAGCAGACGTCGTCTTTTGTTGGCAGGTGTCCTCTTCCTCTTCCACGTCCTTGGTAGAAGATCGGTGCTGACGGGGTGGTCGTGAGGCCCGCAGCCCATTTACGCATATTATCTTGGATTGGTGTGATTGTTTGGCAGGCCGCTTTGCATTCATCTCTTGTGGCAGGCTTCCCAGGGCGCTGTTGTCCACTTGTTGAGGCAATCCCGGCTCCTTTTCTCGCTGGCCCTCCTCCTCAGCTCTCTCACCCTGACTTCCTTTTTCACTGTCACTGTCTCTTTGATCCTCGGCTGGTGCATTTCCTCCTTTTTTTCTCGCTCCTGTTTCTTCGTCTTTCTTTATCTCCATATTAAGTACTTTCTGCTTCTTCTCTTAAACGTCTTTCACTCTCTTTCTAAATCAGCACACATCTTTCTTGGAGATGATAACCACCGGACTGCACCACTCCGACTTGGAAGGCTCAATGACTCCAAGCTTCAGCATTTCCTGGAGCTCCTTGGTTAGTCTCTCCACCAAGTGTTGCGGAACTCGGTAGGGGCGCTGACGAATTGGTAATCCTTCTTTGAGACGAATGACGTGTTCTACCACCGTCGTCTTCCCTGGGCTGGCGGAAAAAAGAGAAGGCACCGTCTTGAAAATTAAGCACATCTCTGTGACTTGCTTGGGTTTCCGACGTGCCAGTGCAGGCGCATCTGTCGTCGTCGAGGACTCCAGCTCTGCCTCGTCATCATCATCATCATCATCATCATTGTCGTCGTCCTCGTCCTTGTCGTCGTCGTCGTCCTCCTCCACCTTCCGCGCGAGTATGACCTCCTTTGGAGCCTGGTTTGAACGCTCCTTCCACTCTTTGAGGAGGTTCACATGATAAGTTTGTTTATTTTTTTTCTTCTCCGGATGGAAAATCTCATAGGTCACTGGACCCATCTTCCGGGTGACCTCATATGGCCCCTGCCACTTTACTAAAAGCTTGTTGTTGCATGTGGGGAGAAGCCGCAATACTTTTTGGCCGGGTTTAAACTCCCGGTGGCGAGCTTGCTGGTCATACCAGGTCTTCTGGCTTTTCTGGGCCTCCCGCAGGTTGACCTCTGCCTCCTACTGGTACCTGGCCAGTCTCTCCCTCATTTCCAGCACAAATTTCACCACCCCCCGATCACTTCACGTGGTGGAAGGTGCCTCCTAGGCCTTTCGGAGCAAGTCCAATGGCCCCTGAACCTCCCAAGCATGCAAGAGTTCAAAGGGAGAGAAACCTGTTGACGCCTGAGGAACTTCGCGATAGGCAAACAGCAAAAAGGGCAGCCACCGGTCCCAGTCTTTTCCAGTATCATCCACAAATTTCTGGAGCATCTTCTTTAAGGTCTGATTGAACCTTTCCACTAGTCCATCAGTCTATGGGTGGTATGGAGTGGTTTTGATGGCGGAGATGCCCAGTTGTTTGTTGAACAGTTGCATTAACCTTGAAGTGAAATTGGTTCCCTGGTCTGTTAGAATCTCATCTGGTATGCCAACTCTGGAAAGGAGTTGCACCAAGGCACAAAGTACTGCCGGAGCAGTGATTGTGCGCAATGGAAATGCCTCTGGGAAACGTGTGGCGTTGTCACACACTACACCACTGCTTTTTGTCAAAGGACCCACAATGTCCATAGCAATCCTGCGGAATGGAATGTGCAGCTTTTTTAAAATGGCTTGCCATGGCCCTCTAGAAATATTCAAAAACTTCAGCCCTGGTTGAGTGATTCACCTACTTTTTGTAAATTCGATGGAGTATGTATAAGGCCAAGACCTACAAAAAAGTCTCTTGGAGCCATGCGCTAGGTTTTACAGGAAGTCGGCCATTTTGAATTTACTTAAATGGGGGCGGTTCACCACAATGGACTAAATGCTTAAAAACTCCCCTGCTCATGCTCTAAAAAAATCCCAAACTTACCCTGTACATAAGGTGCTAACTTTGATAGGTAAGCTAAACTTTAGCCACAGTAGACGCGTCAGCGACTATGCAATCGGTGGGTGGCATTCATGAGAATCGGGATCGCTCAACATACAGATAATAAATAAAATCACTGTAACTGGAGGGATTGTAAACTGCTAAAGCAGGTACAACAAGCGGATCCAAAAAATTTCTGAGAGTTACCGGTGAGCAGTGGCAGCCAAACGTGCCAGCGTCCACCCAACCGGGAGTTGATTCAATATTCACAATATTTTATTATTTTGTCGTACAGTTGTTTAAAAATGGCTCGCTATCGCCCCCTAGAAAAAAAAAACAACAAAAAAAAACAGCCCCATATCTCTGTTTCACCAAACTGAAAATTTGATGAAGTGTGTACAAAGCCAAGACCTAATAAAAAGTCTCATGGAGCCGTATGCTAAATTGAACAGGAAGTCGGCCATTCTAAATTTATCAGAATCCGAAATCCTTTTATTGTCATTGTACAGTGTGCAACAAGATTAGGGAGCTCCCCTCTCCAGTGCAATACAACAATAATTTAATCAAATATATAAATTAGATAAATAAGAGAATAAATATTGTGATGGAAAATAGTATGAAATTGGAGAAATACAACACAATACGTCGCTGTTCAGCAAGGTAAGGGTGGTCGTGTGTGTGTGCATGTGTGTGAGAGTTCAGAATGGTGATGGCGCTCGGAAAGAAAATGTTTTTCAGTCTATTAGTCTTTGATTTGATGCACCTGTAGTGCCTGCCAACAAATTTACTTCAAACATTGACGAGGCTTTGAAAACAAAAGCTGCTCTAACTTTAACTACAAGCAAATTCCTCTTGAAGATTCCTCACGTTATTTCTCGGAAATATTTCACATTTCCAACGTGCCAGTACCCCAACGTTGTCCGGGTGGCGAGGGCCCTTTATAGCTGCTCGCAGCTCTAGTTTTTAATTAATTTTTTAAAATCAATGGTGATGACAGTGAAATATGTCTGGTCTGGTATCATGATAGCTGGAGGATATTTTGTCATGATATTTTAGTCAGGCCTGATAACAGTGATGTATGCTGATTTCAGGCTACTTTTATTTTGAAATGCCGTATCACATTTTGGTGGGACCGCAATTGATGGACAACTGGGGTTGTCTAGTGTCCCCCAAAATGGGTCTGATATCACGATAGCTCGAGGGTATTTTGAAATGATTATTTTAAAATCAGTGTTGATGACAATGAAATGTGCATATTTCAGGTGTTTTTTTTTTTATTGTGAAATTACACCAGATTTTGATGGGACCACTTTTGATGAACAGCTGGGGTCGTCGAGTGTCCAACAAAACTAGTCTGGTATTACGACAGCTCCAGCTCTTTTATTTTAAAATGCCTCCTTACATTTTGATGGGACTACTTTTGGTGGAAAGCTGTGTTGTCTAGTGTCCTCCAAACCTGGTTTGGTATTACCATAGCTAGAGGATATTTTTTAATGAAATTTTAAAGTCAGGCATGATGACAGTGAAATGTGCAGATTTCAGGCAACTTTTAGTTTGAAATTACAAATTAGATTTCAATGGGACCACTTTTTATGGACAGCTGGGGTAGTCTCGTGTCCCACAAAACTGGTCTGGTATCACGAAAGCTCGAGCTATGTTTTTTTTTAACTCAGTGGTGATGACCGTGAAATAAGCGAATTTCAGGCTACTTTTATTTTGAAGTGCCACATCACATTTTGATGTGACCACTTTTGGTGGACAGCTGGTGTGGTCTAGTATCCCCAGTCCTGGTTTGGTATCACGATAGTTTGAGGATATTTTTTAAAGATTTTTCTTTTAAATCAGTGTTGATCACAGTGCATATTTCAGGTGATTTTTTTATTTTGAAATGCCACATCAAATTTTGAAGTGACCACTTTTTGTGGACAACTGGGGTGGTCTGGTGTCCCGCAGAACTCGTCTGGTATCACGATAGCTTGAGGATTTTGTAATGATTTTAATTTTTTTAATCATTGGTGACGACAGACAAATAAGCAAATTTTCACGCTTTTATTTTTAAATATCCAATCAGATTTTGATGGGACCACATTTGTTTTTCCGGTTCCGTCGCCACGCGAGTGGCTACCTGCTAGAGCAGCACGGCTCACTATTTGAGCCTTTTTCGCGTGTTTTTCCCTTTACCCAGTTTTATTTATTTTACCTCATCGCAGCAATGGACATCCAAATTGCGGTGGTTTTATTGCTGCTGAGGGCTGTTTTTTGCGTGATCGTGTCCGGAGATGTCACTGGGAGCTACGGATCAATCGTTTACACAAGAGATCAGCTGTTAGCACTTCGTGCTAACCCCGTGCCGACTCCCGGAGCGAGACCCGATATCCCCCACGAGTTGAGGAGGAAGAGACGGGGGATGTCGCGCGGGGGCGAAACGCCAGGCAAAGAGGAGGCGTGACCACCCCGTCCTCCCGTCCGTTTTTATGGGAAATGTTAGATACCTTCCCAAGAAAATGGACGAGCTAACAGCGCTAACGCGGCACGAGAGGAACTTCCAATGAGCTAGCTTGCTGATGTTCACGGATTCATGGCTAACAGAGCTAACGCCGGACACCGTTGTGGAATTTGACGGCTTCCAAATACTACTTGCGGACAGGACACTGGAAAGCGGTAAGAGGAAAGAGGAGGGCTGGCTGTGTTTGTTAATGATAGATAGTGTAACCCTAGGCACATCACAGCTAAGGAGCAACTTTCCAGTCGGGACAATGAGCTGCTAGCTGTTAGCATGCGTCCATACTTGACAAGCATCGCGAGTTAACAAGGACGCGCACGTAACAGGTGCGTGAGTAAACTGCTTAAAACTTTGATCGTCATTCGGCTGACCTACAAATTGAGACGCTACAGTCAGTTTGACGTTTTTGTTTGCTTCATTGTGGATTGACATGGAGGAACAAGACAGTGGAAAGCGGACATTAAAAATGACGGAGAAAAGCTGTAGAAGATCACAAGCCTAAACGGATGCAGGCACGCAGCTGCAAATTTGCTCAATTGACCTCCATGCAACGTCAAATTGAACAATTGATGGAGGATGATGCAAATGTTGACGCTGTAAAAAACTGAGGTTCGTGTTTGCTTTAGCGGCATGGAGCAAGAATTTGTGGACCTCAATTCCGGTCTGCAAAATTTAAAGACTGAAGAGGATTTTGCCGATGACCAAAATAACTGGTTTGATCCAAAAAATGTAATTAATGGAAATGTGAGCAATGGAAGAAGGACGTTTTGAAACGTGCAGAGGAAGGATGCAATAAACAAATATCACCTGCTGATAGTAGATCTGCATCAACTAACTACACCCATAGAAGTAGAAGTAAAGAATCTAACAGACAGAAGCTCACTTCTGTCAACGTCTTCAATTAAATTAAAGGCTCAAATGGAACGAGCATGTTTAAAGGCAAAGGCTGCTGATTTACAACAAAGGTTGGCACTTGAGCAAGAAGAAGCTGCAATTAAAGCAAAGAAGGAAATGCATGCAATGCAAACGGCACTCCCTGAGTCTGATGCTAAATTGGATGTCTTGAGAAGATATGAAAATACCCAGGAGGATGGTATCCACATTCCTGATGAGTGTGTTACAATTTAAACAAGGAAAAACATTCAATTACCATCACAGCCTATCAGAGCAACAAGCAGTGTTGACCTGAAATGCTCCCACTTCGACTATTCCAATGGCTAGATTTCCACATCAGACAGAAAGTAGAGAACAACAGGGACATGTGCTTGATGGCCTTTGCCACGCAATCTCACAGCAAGCCAGTGTCGCAGAATACTTAGCAAAGAGTCAAAAAGCATCGCTTCTTCCCGAACTTTCCATTCCTACGTTTTACAGGCGACCCTCTGCATTATAAAACCTGTATAGGTGCCATTGAACATGGGATTGAAGGCCGTACAAGTGATAACCGTGATCATCTTCAATTTTAGCTGCAGTATACTAGTGAACAACCACATGAGTTGGTGAAGAGCTGCATCCATATGGAACCTCTGACAGGATATACCAAAGCAAAACAAATCTTGAAGGAGTTTTATGGTGATGACTTCATGATAGCAGAAGCATATTTAAAGGAAGCCATGGATTGGCCAACAATCAAGTCTGAAGATGGTGTTGCACTTCAGTCTTTCACATTATTCCTTATGGGCTGTTCGAACATAATGGCAGATGTTAATTACATGGAGGACTTGGACAACATGGCTAATATAAAGGCATTGGCAAACAAACTTCCATACAGACTTATAGAATCTTGGAGAAAATTTGCCTGCAATCTCCAAGAAAGAACAAATAGAAGAGTGAAGTTTAAGGATTTTGTTGACAAGCACGAAAGATTTCTATAAAACAGAAAACAAAATCACAACACACAGAAACAACAAAATCAAAGAAAGTCTTCACAACAGTCATTGTGCCCGCCAAGATGGAAAACAACAAAACCACCACGCCAAAGGCAGAACCTGTTTCAGTGGATGCTATTGCCAAACCATGTGCTAATTGTAATGGAGAGCAACACAGTCTCACAATTGGTAAGGAATTTAGGAGAAAGCATCACAAGGATAAGATTGACTTCTTGAGGAGCAAGGGTCTGTGTTTTGCATGTTTGATGCACGGTCGCATTAGCAGTTGCTGGAAACAAAAGCTTCAATGTCAAGAATGCTCTAGACTGCATCCTACAGCACTACACATTGTCCATAAACTTCTGCAAAGAAACAGCCTAAGACGATTGTGAATAGCAGTACCTATTAAGCGCCCTCGTACAAACAACAGAAACCTGGGGTGTCACTGGGGCCTGTAAATAGGACTGCATCCTTTCAATAATTCCGGTATGGGTCAAGGCACAAAAAGGAACCAAGACAGTGGCGACTTACTGTCCGGTTTAAAAATGCCCTGACGCCTTTTTTAGACTGAAATAACTTACTAAAGTTTTCGTTTTGTGCCATTCAGAATGGGAGAGGGAGCCAGGAGGTGAAACAGCCGTCTTGCCAGTTCAATCCCGCACACCCTCTGACTCTCACCCTCCGTTCTGCCTTTTTATTGAAACTAACTCATCAATAACTAATCACCAGAAGACAGAAAAGCATCAACAACTAATCACCAAGAGACAGAAAACATCAATAACTCACGGTATAAAGGTCAGTTTAACTAAAGCATCAATAACTAATCACCAGGGACTCCAGCAGGCAGAAAATCATAACCCAAGGTCAGTTTAACTAAACACATCTTCAGGATACGGTGTCTGTGTGTGTGTGTGTTAAAATAACAAGTAAGTGTCTCTGTGTGTGTTCAACATTAATGAGTGTATAAAAACATGATTATGAATACACAAACTGATTACCTATCCTCAGCCCATCTTACATTTCCCCCCTGTTGTGGATTTAAAAATCATGTCCTTACGGCTTTAAGACAGATCATCATAATGAAATCATACAACAGTGTGATCATCAGTGGAGGAGCGAAAACCTCACATTAGGGAAAAATTCCCCTCCTCCCTTCCGGCGTAGAATGAGATCCTCATAATTTGATGACCATCAGGGAATAAAACTTGTCCCTGGGGTGACTTGGTGGAGGCCCTTGCCTCGTTGTAGGAGAGATAAGATAAGATAAGATAAGATAAGATGTCCTTTATTAGTCCCACAATGGGGAAATTTGAGGTGTTACAGCAGCAAAGATATAGATCACACAGAGTCGGCGGCGTAATGTAGCCGTTAATGTATAACATTAGCAGCAGACATTCAGAAAAAGCATGCAAATATACACAGTATAAACGTATCTAAGTGTAAGGAAACACTCCTAATGTTTGTCCATTATACGGAGGGGGAAACGCTGTAATGATAAAAACTACTGAATGATTGAAAATACTGCAATCATAAAAATATTCCAATGATAAAAGTACTGTAATGGTAAGAGTACTGAAATGATAGAAAAGTACTGCATGATAGAAAATACTGCAATGGTAAAAGTACTGTAATAGTAAAAGTACTGCAACGATAGAAAAATACTGCAATGATGAAAGTACTGCAATGGTAAAAGTACTGCAATGGTAAAAGTACTGTAATAGTAAAAGTACCGCAATGATAGAAAAATACTGCAATGATAAAAGTACTGCAATGATAAAAGTACTGTAATAGTGAACATCCTGCAGTGGTAGAAATACTACAGTGATAGAAGTATTGTAATAAGAATACTGTAATGGTAAACAAAATACATCATTGGTCAATATTTAAGTACACCCTTGGCTGAAAGTACAGTAGTAGTTAATATTGCATCCTAGGACTGCACAATTGCACTAATGCCCTCCCGTTTGTAGGCCTGACCCAATGTTCTTGTTAAAAAGTCTGACAGCAGTTGGCAGGAAGGAGCGGCGAAATCTCTCTTTGGTACAGCGAGGGTGTAAAAGTCTGTCACTGAAGGAGCTGTAAAGTGTTCTCAGAGTGTCATTGAATGGGTGGGCTGGTTTGTCCAGCATTGATGACAGTTTTGCCGTCATCCTTCTGCCCCCCACTGAGTCCACAGAGTCCAGGGAGCAGCCCAGGACAGAGCTGGCCCTCCTCACCAGTTTGTCCAGTCTCTTTTTGTCTCGGCCCGAGATGCCTCCTGCCCAGGAGACCACTCCATAGAAGATGACTGATGAAACCACCGAGTCATAGAAGTTCCTGAGGAGTGTTCCCCGAACGCCAAAGGACCTCAGCCGCCTGAGTAGGAAGAGTCTGCTCTGACCCTTCCTATAGAGAGCGTCTGTGTTGTCGCTCCAGTCCAGTTTATTGTTCAGATGAACACCCAGGTACTTGTAAGTTGAGACCCTCTCAACGTCTGTTCCCTGGATATTCACTGGTGCAGGTGGAGAGTGCCGACGCTTGCGGAAATCCACCACCAGCTCTTTGGATTTCCCAGCGTTGATTTGGAGGCGGTTCTGCTGACACCAGTCCACGAACCCCTGCGTAACCCCTCTGTACTCCCGATCGTCATCGTCAGTGATGAGGCCGACAATCGCAGAGTCATCAGAGAACTTCTGCAGGTGACAGGTTGTGGAATTGTATTTGTAGTCCGAGGTGTAGAGGGTGAACAGGAAGGGAGCCAGCACAGTTCCCTGCGGCGCTCCCGTGCTGCAGAGGAGCACGTCAGACACACAGTCCTGTGTTCTCACGTACTGTGGCCGGTTTGTGAGGTAGTTGTGAATCCATGTGATGAGGTGGTGGGCCACTCCCGCCTGCTCCAGCTTGTCTCCCAATAAGGCGGGCTGGATGGTGTTGAAAGCACTTGAGAAATCAAAGAACATGATCCTCACCGTGCCCCCCGCCTTCTCCAGGTGGAAGAGTGAAGTGTGGAGCAGGTAGATGATGGCATCATCCACATTGATGCCAGGCTGGTATGCAAATTGGAGTGGGTCCATTGAGGAGCTGACCAGGGGGCGCAGATGGACGAGGACCAGTCTCTCCAGGGTCTTCATCAGATGAGACGTCAGCGCCACTGGTCTGAAGTTGTTGAGCTCCTTCGGATGGGGTGTCTTTGGAACCGGAACCAGGCAGGATGTTTTCCACAGCTGGGGGACTCTGCCCAGCTTCAAGCTCAGGTTGAACATGTGCTGGACGATTCCACACAGCTGGTCTGCGCAGGATTTGAGGAGCTGGGAGCTGGTCCCATCTGGGCCTGCCGCCTTCCTCGCCTTCATCTTCCTCAGCTGGTTCTTCACCTGAGATGTTGTGAGGAACAAGGCTGAGCAGGAGGAAGTGGTGGTTGTCTGATGAGGCTGGGAACTGGAGCCTGTGGAGAGAGAGAGGGGCGAGAGAGGGGGAGAGAGGGTCTTGTTCGCAGTGGCAGGAGGGGTGGGTGGGGGCTGCATCAGGGAAGCCTGAGCGGGGTCAGACATTTGATCAAACCTATTGAAAAATAGGTTCAACTCATTTGCCCACTGAAGCCCCCCCCCCCCCTTCTGGGTCTTACCTGCTTGTCCGTGGCCTGAGATGGTCTTCAGGCCCCTCCAGACATCCCTGGCATTGTTCCGCTGCAGTTGTTCTTCCATCCGCATCCTGTAGGACAGCCGTCCTTACCTCCCGGATCTTCGTGTATGGTGTGTGTGTGTGTGCACGTGTGAGGACAGGGGCAAGAAGTCCATGTGTTTTTACGTTTCAGTGTCCAGTTTGAGTTCGTCATTCTCAACATTAATCAGGTTGTAATGGTACATTTGGGCAACAAACCTACGATTAACCATCGTCTTTGTCATAAAAATAATGCAACATGAACAGACTACACATAACAAAATGAAAACTATAATTATCCCTATATATTGTTTTTTAAATTCTTCATAGTGGTCATAACATCAATAATTGTTTCATTTTTATTAAAAATTTAAATGCAGTAATGTACTCCAATCAAGGCTGATATTCCTTTATGTACGTCATTAATTTCCAAACAATATCTAATCTTTTTGTTCTGTGGCTTCAACATATTTATCATCTCATCAATATTAGCACCACAGAGTACTGAGTTTCGAGATCCTCACAATAGTCGTTCTCAAAATGATATTTTATTTTTATCAATTTAGCTTTGTTAAGGTAAGATATTTTATTGACAATCTAACATTAATATGCAAAGAACATGTACATTAGTACGAAATGTAAAAGAAAATTGTGGTGGGGGGGTGCGAATTGTTTTCTTCTTGGTAGGGGGGGCATGACAGGAAATAATTGAGAACCACTGGTCTAGTCACACACCAGCTCGGGTTCATTCCCTACCAGAGAAATGACATTCCATGTCCCCAGAGCTAGGCGCTTTATGTTGCCGGGGATTGGACTGCCTTTGACTGCCTCCTAGCTCAAAGGAAACCCAAATTCTTTGGTCCCGCCCACTGGTAGTGAGCCGAAGCCCTTGTATTAAATAATAAATAAATACATAAAATAAAAAAATTAATAAATTTAAAAAACGGACCGATCCACTGCTTGGGTTAGTTTGACCCACCTTGAGATCCGTTCCCACTCAGTGACAGTGTCTACAAGCCACTGCCACCAGGCCAGTGAACCCAACGTCCAGGCAGTGACAAAAAACGTGATCAAATTACATTGCTCATCATAAGGTGTTTGTGAGACGCTCTTTGTATGTTTCCTCAATTAAGACCTGTTTTCCATTGGTGTATTTGAAAAAAGTGGTGAACCTGTTAAATTCACTACAAAACGTTAAGAAGATGAAAGTAATGTTTGAAGGAATATTATTTTTCTATCGACGTGCCGGCGGGCGGGCACAGATAGAGAGTGATAAATCAGCACCACCCGCGCGGGGCGTGCTGACGAAAAGGCAAGCGCTCCTCCTCTCATCGCGTCCTTATTAAGACAGAAAAAAGACGCTGTTGAATTTGACCTATTCGCAGTTCGAGCAGGTGCTTAACGCTGGAGAATATCACCACTTCGAAGTTCGAACTGCTGTTGAAACGGAGAGGTAAGTGTTTTTCGTTGGGTTTTTTTCAAAACATGCGTCGAGTGCATTTGTTCATAGTTAGAGATAGTTGTGTGGAAAACACTATACAAAGTAGCACCATGGATGTGGGCCTACAACACTGGCCTAGCAAACATGTGCTCCTACATCGACATAATTGACGAGCTCCAGTTAAGCATTGAATAATTATAAAACGTCATGGTGCTTTTACTCATTTAAAGAACTAAACCGACGCGTATTGTCATCCGGTGGTCAGGTTTGCATTGAATGTGAGCACGAGGGACGCTAGCTTGTTGCGTTAGCTTTGCGGAGCTAACAGCTTGCACTTTTGTTATAGAACCACAGAATGCAAGTACCATGATAATTTCTGTCATTAATTTTTGTGTAAGACACGATGTTCACTGGTTAATTACATGATTCTTAAAGCAAAGGTTACTGTGAATGCAATTTTGGTAAGATTTTTGTAGTCACACTGCATAAATCTGTCTGTGTCTGTTGTTTAAACTTCAATATAAACTATTATGGTTGAAATCGTTAATTGGGATGGAGGAATTGATATTTTTTTAATTTATAATTTATTTTTCTTACACTGATATTGTTAAAACTCCATTTAGCCCATAGTATTAATAATTCTCAACACAATACTGTCTTTTTTCTTTATAGAATAAACAATGCCTTCCCTGAGATGCAGGAAGTCCCCAAAGCAGGATACTATTGAACATGCAGTCAAGGGTCTGGACAAGACTGCAGAGTTAGAAGCGAAGTATATAAACTAATTTAAAGGTATGATGTTAACGCTTTTGCTAAGATATATTATTGTTTTCTGATAACCAAGCTGACATCGTTTTTTAAGTGGTTATTTTACATTAAGAGTGTCTTGACCTTTTCTTTTGCCACTTTTGTCAGTTTCAAGTTATTTCAGTGAGTGTGAAACCTGATGGTAGGAGTTCTATCTAAATTAAGGCTGTACTTGATGACGCCCTCCGGCATTTTTATACCACAATAGACCGGTGAACAAGTCCGATATTGATAGTCTAGTGTAAAGCACGTAATACGTCACAGAGATCACGTGACGCGATCCAATATGACTGTGTACAGTGTATGTCATTGTTTTGAAACTAAATAATCTTAAAGTTTTTTTTTTTACGTAACCAGGTGCAATTGACATTTGTACTTTCAGTCCTAATACATACTGGCTAATGCAATGCTGGAAAATGAATTTTGGCTGGTCTGTTCCTTTAAAATCATAAAGAAGGGCTCTGCTCTATCCCTCACAAGAAGCAATGTTTCAAACCACCCTACATTAGTATAGTGGCCCAAATGAATATGATGACTCCTTATTTGTGTGCTTAAAAATATGACGAAGCTAACTTGATTTCCCTGTTAACTAGGTCAAGGAGTATTTACCAAGGCCCCTTTCAGGAAAGACGACTTTATTCTTTATTATGGAGTACAGAGGAAAATTGATAGATTCTGATGAATCTCAACGCAGGAAGATGGATGGAAGAGGCACTGTCTTTTTGTTTGACTTCCGCCGGCAAGAAAAAACTTGGAGGTGAGGCAAAGATTGAGATGTTATCTTATTTTTGTTTTTATTTAAAAAAATAAACACATACTCATCCCATAAGTGTTAGGGGAAAAATCATTCTCTAAGCAAAAATGTATAATTACTTTTATTCATGCGTTGAATCTGTACAAATGAAAATATAGATCATGAAGTCTCAAAGACAAGCTGTTAATAGGGTCTGATTCCAATAGAAATTTCTTGTATGATTTGATTTAGATTTAAAAATTGTGGATTTCCTATTTTTATGTTTTGTGTACACAAGATTGTCTCAAAGATTAATTTCTGACATTGATTGAATAATTGTTTTTTTTTTTTTTAATCTATTTTAAGTGTTGATGCAGCTCAAGAAGATGGCAGTCTGGGAAGACTGGTTAATGATGACCACATGCACCCCAACTGTAAAATGAAGAAGATGACAACAGAGGACAGACCACACCTCTGTCTGTTTGCGCTCCGAGACATTGATGTTGGCGAAGAAATAACTTAAGACTATGGACCAGCTGGCCTTGGAGAACACAGGTTTGTAAGATGCATCTTTAAGTACAATAACAGAGCCCACTTGTGGTGTTCTGGTGATGTAGTTTCCAATTAGTTTGGCAATCTAATAAATGTATGTGAAGTTTCTATGGAAGTTGAACATGATGACTGACTGGGGGAGTTCTCCATTGTCCACTATCTGTAATTCAAATTTGTGGGTCTGAGTCAAAGTTTGGCTCTGCAGGAACAACGAACTGGTCAGGGAGTGACAGTATTACAAAGTTCTGCGTTACTCCTTTCTGGGCGGTGGCCCTGTTAGGCCATCATATGCCATATTGCAAATATCCCCATTGTGGGACTAATTAAGGACATCTTTATGTTGTGGTTTCCCTACCAGAACCAGCACCAACCCTGTATATTCATGATATAAAACACTGTTTCAATTTGATATTTAGCCTTTCTATACTGTAAAAATAGAAGACCCCAGGCTTTCCTGCGCGCCCTTGCCCAATTGGTGGTGTTCAGGAGACAACCTGGGACTGAAATATCAGTCACAACCAGTGTTGTTTTCGTCACTGATGACTATGACGAAAATACTTCGTTAACGCCCCTTTTTTAATGACGATGACAAGCTATACGAGGTTCTTTTATGACGAAAACATGACGTGATGTACATGAATTTTTTTCGTTGACTAGACAAAATTGTTAGCATGTGGTTCATAAATTATTTTATGTTGCTTTTAGTGAAATAAAGCCACAACAGTTGCCCAACAAAATGTTTTGCTTCTCTGCTTATTTTGGAGCAGTGAGTATTGATTCCACTGTTGCCACTTTTTTCTGTTTGTAATGAAGAATCCTTAGTAGTCCATCCAAAAGTCTTTGTTATTGGGTGGAAACCTTGAATGCCTTGTTTTAACTCAAATGGACTTAAACCCATCCATCCATCCATCCATCCGTTATCTGAACCGCTTCTCCTCACTAGGGTCGCGGGGGGTGTTGGAGCCTATCCCAGCTGTCTTCGGCAGTAGGCGAGGTACACCCTGAATTGGTGTCCAGCCAATCGCAGGACATGCATAGACGAACAACCATCCACGCTCACACTCATGCCTCGGGGCAATTAGAGTGTCCAAGCAACTTGCCATGCATGTTTTAAGAATATGGGAGGAAACCGGATTACCCAGAGGAAACCCACGCAGGAAGGCCGGAGCCAGAATCGTACCTACGACCTCAATATTGTGAGGCCATCATGCTAACCAGTTGGGCCACCGTGCCGCTTGGACTAAAACCTTTGTGAATAAATTGACGAAAACTAGGGTAAAACTTTTTTTGCGTTTCCGTCGATTAAAACTGGACTAAAACCCTTTTTTTAGTTTTCGTTGACTAAAACTGGACTAAAACTATAACGAATTGGGATGACTAAATGTGATGTAAACAAATCAGCACTTTGTCCAAATGACTTGGACAAAATCTAAAATGCCTGCCAAAAACAACACTGGTCACAACACGTGTCTACAGAAGATTAATTGGCATGGGCGAAATTAATTAGTTTTATTTCATTCATGAGCTTATGTTTTGTTTTGGGTGGCTAAGGCTTAAAATGTGTAAAAATCTAATCCAACCTCAAATATAATTAATTCAATAAATTTATGATGCTACTAAAACATCGAAGCAGCCTCCTCCAGGCTTTACAGACTCAGAAATGGAGGTATGCGTATCGTGTGCTCATCCTGTCGTGTCTCGAGATGTTAAAATTGCAGTTAGATAGACGTGTGCTGATTAGACAAGACTTCTAATATATCTGGTGTCACAGGATATTTGTCAGTGAATGTGTATGTCTGGTTTGAGGCTCACTCAGCTTTTTCTTGTGTTGTGGGGTCCAGTTGAGTTGAATTGCGAGTCAGGTATGTTGGCCATCTGACACCCAACTGTCAGGTTTGCGTTCGTGGGGACCCCGTAGAGCCATTTTTATTGTTGACATAAATCATAGCTAATCATCTTTTCCTTCATTATCATATGAAATACAGTTAGGAGTTGTATGTGCCTTTACTATGTTATAATCTTAGAACCTACCAGCCACTACAGCTGTCCGACAAGAAGACTTTTGGCTGTCCTGTGCTCCATTGCGGCCCTGGTGGCGTTCAAAAGACAACCTGTGACTGAAATATCAGTCACAACATATCTCTACTGAAGATTAATTGTCATGCGCTAAAGTAATTGGTTTTGTTTCATTCGTGAACTTGTTCGTTAAAATGTGTAAAATTCTGATCCATTTTCTTTTTTTTAATTCATTAAATTAATATTCAACTTGTTCATTAGGATGGAGGACAACCGACAATGACTGAATCGGCTGAGGTTGATGCCACCAGAACATCGAAGCAGCCTTCTCAAGGTTTGACAGACTCTGAAAAGGAGGTATGCGTATCATGTGGTCATCCTGTCGTGTCTTGAGATGTTAAAATTACAGTTAGATAGACCTGTGCTGGTTGGACAAGTTTTCTAATATATCTGGACATAAATCGTAGCTAATAATATTTTCCCTCATCATCATATGATATACAGTTATGCGTAGTGTATGTCTTTACTATGTTACAATCTAAGAACCTACCAGCCACTACAGTTCTCTCATTGGGAGACTTAAGCTTTCGTCAGGCTGTCGACTGCTGCATTGCCCTCTTATTGGCTTTAAGTACACAACCTGTAACTGAATTATCTGTCAGAACAGAACCTATGTGTCCACAGCAGGTGATTTGGCATGTGGATTCTTCAGATTTTTAGAAAATAGGTAAAATTGTGATCAAAAGTTTAAAATGTATAAAATTCTGGTATAGTTTGCAATAGTATATCTATTAAATCATTTCAAAACTTCTTAACAAGGATGGAGAACATTGGCTGTGACCGAATTGGTTGAGGTTTACATTACCAGGACCATTGAGCAGCCTCCTCGGGATCTACAAATTTAGGAATGAAGATATGCATTCCATGTTACAATCCTGTTATGGCCCGAGGTTTTGAAGTTGCAGTTACATATTGGGCTGGGCGATATGGCTGATAAGTACATAGCGATATAAGTATTTCATATGGGTCCATCGATACACATTGAATTCTTTTTTCATATTATTTTATTCATTATTTTTTTTATTTTCCAATATTTTCACTGCCCTGTTAAAAAAACATTTAATGTAGTTTTCCTCCCGGGAGCTTTTTGTTACGGTCAATTAAGTGTTTTTGTTAAATATAGCTGCGTAGAATAATTATATGCATTATTATCGTACCACAATGTTTTGGTTTTGCAAATAATTTCCTAAAATCATTCTAATTTTGTTATTACATTATTTTGTCATAATATCATTCATCAATATTTTAGTTTTTTTTTTTTTCAAATAGAATTAAGACCTTTTTCTGTGCAGATTCCTCTGGGGATTAAGTATTTAATGGGTTCTCAATTTTCTCTTGGACTCTGATGCAACCCAGTCTCCTCCCTTGGACAAAAAATATGGGCTGAATCTTCCTTGGAATAACGACACAGATTCTGACGAATCATTGTCAAATCCTGCCCCTGAACTTTGTGCCTCAGACCCAGACCATATTACTATCCCAAGGCTCAGGAGGACCAAAAGTATACAGGTAAACAACCCATATAGATTTCAGGGAATCTTACAAGCAAATTGCATATATTTTATTGGTCTCCTGCCTTCTATCCTTTATATTTCGTTGTTGTTGTTGTTTTTTAGATTAAAAAAACAGGCTGACTTTGGAATGGATAAGCATTATTACTCCAACTCAGATGACAGTGGAGATGAATATATTCCGGATACAAGTGAGGCCTCTGATTCAGACGGAAGTGAATCTTTGAAAATTGTGGACCCTCTCTTGAAGTCTAAGAATGCCTTCAGAGATTTTTCTCCCACACCACGAATCTCAAAAGCCACCTCAACGCAGGTTGTTAATCAAGGGCGTTCACCCGTTCGGAGGAGTAGCAGCACTGGTGTGATTCTTGAATTCTATGGCTCTTCAAATATTTGTGCAGTTTAACACAAATCATCCAAAATAGAATTCAAGCACATCTGTGACAGAAATTCAAATTCAGAAGTCAAAGAGAGAGAACAAAAAAAAAAATCTAATGCTGCGCTTCTTCCGAAGACATATACTGTAAACATTAAATGTATGTTAGGACAATCTTGAAAAAAGTATTAGAACACCCTTTACTTTTATTTCTTGTTAATTTTATTAACCAAAATATGTCCATTTTTATTACAGATTAATGAATACAAAATTAAAACTCTAATCAGCTACTTTTTAATCGTTATATTTGTATAAACAAATGTTATACATCTGTGTGTTAACTTATACAAGAAATGACGGAAAAGCAAGGGTGGTTTAGTATTTTTTTATCGTATATAGTCTGTATAATATCTTTAACCTATGCTGATGCTGTTTAATACTGATTTAAATAATAATAATAATGTCATAATCTGTTGGTTTTACATGAACAAAACCTTTCAAGCACTTTTTAAAATTCTAAATACTACCTCTTGTCAGTAAGTTGGTTCACAGCACTGCCTTGGAGTGAAAGTGTGTAGTGCTGAGACAGTCGGTATGTGCTGAGTCGTCTGACGTTTGTGTGACTGGTACCCAGGAAGGTAGCAAAACCAGGCAGTGTGTATGTCGTACCCAGGAAGGCAGAGAAACCAAGCAATATGTATGTGGTACCCACGAAGGCAGAGAAACTAAGCAGTGTGTATGTGGTACCCGGGAAGGTAGCAAAACCAGGGAGTGTGCATAGATACAGACCCCAAAAGTGATTAAAACCAAATAAAGTCCCCAGAAGATCATCTGTAGTCAGGTGAAGGACCCTGTACTTTGTTCAACTCATTTACTCCCTTAGACGTACAAAGACGTCTTTTAATGCAATGGCGCCCTCTACCAAAGACGTATAAGTACGTTTCCTGTCTTTTTTACGTCATAGTGTACATAAGGGTCTGATGCAACCTCTGACTGAGAATCAGCCTTGTCCGCATTGTGAATCATGTAAAAATCACCCAGCAGGGGGCAGAGGTGCAAAAGATCCGCCTTGAATCTGCGCCAGAGGTACAAATGGGGGGGCGGGATCCTGGGGTAGACTTATAAGTGTGGAGAGCAGCGTGGGTAGCAGCAGCATCGGCAGCACTAGCAGCAGTCGCATTAGTAGCGTTAGCAATGAAATCCTCCAAGCAAATGACGATCGAGGAATGCTTTTTTGTAAAAAAAAAGCTTCCTAAAAGCATCAAGGCGATGGAGACGCTTTGGTTGAGAGGATGACGCTTCGTCGTCGTCACAACAAAACGGCGTCTAAAGAGGGTGCGCGTGCCTTGCGGCCTGCATCGCCTGCCTTCGGACAATAGCCAAAGCAGCTGAGAGTCCTCACCAGATCCCCCCCGAACGAGGAGGTAAGCGCTCGCAAGTTACCATTGAACATGTGGTTTTACCCCTCATGCTTTTATTGTACATATCATGCATCTTGCGGGCAGAAAATGTCGCGTAAATGTGCAGTTAGACGCGAGCTTGCTCGCTGACTTCCTCATCCGGCCGCCTCTATTGCACAATTACACGCGAGCGTAAGTCCTCGCCGACGAGGAAGTAAACGCTCGCAAGTTACCATTAAACATGTGGTTTTAGCCCTCATGCTTTTATTGTACATATCATGCATCTTGCGGGCAGAAAATGTCGCGTAAATGTGCAGTTAGACGCAAGCTTGCTCGCTGACTTTCTCGTCCGGGCGCCTATTGCACAATTACACGCGAGCGTAAGTCCTCGCCGACGAGGAAGTAAACGCTCGCAAGTTACCATTGAACATGTGGTTTTAGCCCTCATGCTTTTATTGTACATATCATGCATCTTGCGGGCAGAAAATGTCGCGTAAATGTGCAGTTACGCGCGAGCGCATCTCCTCCCCGACGAGGAAACAACAATACTGAATGGTGTGGTAATCATGCATACTTTCTAAAATTCACAGATTGTGCATCCCGCGGCAAGAAAGTTCCTCCTCGTCTTGTTGGTGTAAAGAAAGGTAAATTATAATATGAAACTTCACACGCCAGCAATAAAATGCAGCAATAAATATATATTTCCAATTGTTTGTATTTCTGTAATTTACAGGTTGTGCATCAGGAAGCAGTGGTTCCGGATGGCGTCACACTGGATGGCAACCGAGGAAAATCGACTTTACAGCAACCCCTGGACCACTGAATGCCGCTGCCCATTTGGAGTCTGAGGAGCCAGCTGATTTCCTGCAGCTGTTTCTCACGGATGAGCTTCTGCAGCACATCGCGGATGCCAGCAATCACTTCCCAGACAATTATTTTCACACAAACCCCAGTGGACAAACACAAGCTCGCCTATTTTCCACGGACCAGCAAAGCCAGACCACAACGAAAGTGTCGGGTCTGTTTGTGCAAAGGCAAACGGAGTGAAACAAGAATGTGGTGTGAACTATGTTGTGTGCCCTTGCATCAAGGCAACTGTTTTATTTTATATCACACAAAAAAAAAGTATGTATGACACTGATGTATTTCATTTTTGTACATAGTTCAACAGTTCAGTCGTTTAGTGTTATGTGCAAATAAATTTATTTTATCAAAAACATTTTTTGTGCTTTTTTTTGTTATTTTATAGAAGGCATGCATTATTTAGATGTTAGAGGTGTCATAAAAGCCATAAATAATAGTGTCAAAATTCAAATTATGGTCAAAATGCATCAGTTTACAAAAAGCTCATTTTCTCAGTTTTTTCCCCAGGGATTGGAGTTTTCATGAAATTTAGCTATTTTCAAATGCCGATTGCTCAAGAATGGAAAAAGATAGGAACAAACATTTTTTTCTGTTGAAAGAAGAGAGTCTCATCTTTCTTCGGGTGTGCTCCATGTCTATATAGCATTAGAATACTATATTCTGTGGGCCTTGCAATATTAGTCAAAACCCAGGAAAACGCTGGGATTGAGCGGGTTGCTCCAGTGAAAATGGCTGGTATTTAATGAGTTAAGACTGGTTAGGACATCCGGCTCGCAGTCCCAAGGTGCAGGGTTCGATCCCGGGACCCAGCTTTCCTGTGTGGAGGTTGCATTTGTGAGTGAGTTTGAGCGCAGATGGTTGTTCGTCTTTGCGTGCCCTGCGATTGGCTGGCAACCACTTCAGGGTGTGCCCCGCCTACTGTCCGTTGACAGCTGGGTAGGCTCCAGCACGCTATCCTTGTGAGAATAAGCGGATTGGATATTACATGTATGTGTTTATGCCCTAGGCCAGGCGAGGGCAAACTACGGCCCGGGGGCCACATGCGGCCCGTTAAGTTTTAATCCGGGCCGCCGAACTTGAAAAAAATTTAATGAATAAACCTTGTTAATGTTTTATTTTCTAAACACTGTGGTTTTCAAAGACAAATATTATTGTTGGAATGCTTTTATTCACTTTCATTTAAAATTAAATGTATTTTTTTTCTCAGATGAGGTGAGGTTTCCAAAACACTCCATCCATCTGCTCCTGGTCCGGCCCCTCTGTCATATTTTAGAACCCATTGTGGTCCTCCAATCAAAAAGTTTGCCCGCCCCTGCCCTAGGCTTTGTGTCTTTGCTTGGTTGACTGTGTAATGAGTGTATGAATGCATTTCTTTCTACCAGACACCTTGGACTTCCCATGGCAGATTAATAATCTATTTTATCTATCCATCAGGGTCACGAATGTCATTTGATGAGTAGAGAATTTAGAGTCTCCAATTAACCTAATATACATGGATTTGCGCATGGAAACCTGAGAAAAAGCCCTTAGTCCTACTTTTCCATCTGAACCACTTTATCCTCACGAGGGTCACAGCCGTGACATCCCAGCTGACTTCAGAAAGTAAGTGGGCGACGACTCATGATCTCTTGGTTGAATAATATTGTTAGGGGCTCAAAATGGCCCTCTACAATAAAATGGCAGAAGAATATTACATACTCTCTGGCAGAAGAATATTGCGTTTTTTTTGTTTTGTCCAATTAACTTAAATAAAACTTGGGAAAATTTAATGATTACATGTAAACCAGCTGGTCTTCCCCATACCAAGCCCTGGCTAAAACTGACTGAAAAATGCATGATGTGTGCCTTTTAAACTCCTCGGCCCATCCACTATGCCAGGGATGGGCAAACTTTTGGATTGGGAGGGGGGGGGCACAATGAGTCCTAAAATACATTTAATTTTAAACGAAAGTGAACAAAAGCATTACAACAATATATATGTCTTTGAAAAACCACAGTATTTAGAAAATAAACCATTAACAAGGCTTATTCATTTAATTTTTTTCAAGTTTGGGGGGCTGGATTGAAACGTTTAACGGGCCACAAGTGGCCCCCGGGCCGTAGTTTGCCCAAGTGCCCTAAGCCAATTGATTCTAAAAAATAACAGTTTTCTTCATCAAAACAACATTTTATGATCAACATAAATGTTAGTGAGTACATAAAGGTATACTCATTCGATCTATCATAACCCCATGCACTTAGACTGTACAAAAAAAAGAAAATTTTTATTTTAAAACCTAGTATTTCGCCATGACGTCACACGCTAGCGTCAAGTGCTTGGCGCTAAAAACCCGGAAGTAACAGCGGCGCTCGGTTTGAAAGTGGAGAGTTGTGCATGGTAGGCGAATTCGGGAGAAATGTTTGTTGAACACGAGGACTGTGGCGTAGAAGATGGTTTAACAGCGATCTAGTGCGCACCCAACCGTGATGGCTGACCAACGAAATAAATGCGGACCGACGGAGTGGACTGACAGGACGTGGAAAACAGGTGTGTGGCATGTGTGCGTGTGCACGAATGTGGGAGCGCGTTCACTATGGTGGCAGCGATCGCAAAGCAGCAGCACCACTCCTTGACAAAAGTATTGTACTTTCTCTGATGTTTTGGGTTTGCTCTGCTTTGGGGTTTGTAGTTCTGGCCACGCAAAAGTAACAAAGCAAGTTCTTGGATGTCTGCTTTTTTCTTGAACTGTTAATTGGTTAACATCGTGGCTCTTATTTTTATCTAATGTATGGAGTTTGGTGGCTATCTATATGCACAACTATATTAGTTGCACTTGAAATTGCATACAGAAAATTAGTATAAATAGGTTACGCTATAAAGTATAACAATATTAACAATCGTTATTGTTGTTACTGTTTATTTATTTTATTTTGCAATAACTGTGCTCCAAGCTTAGCTGTTGTGCCAGCTGCCAAGTAAAAATATGTAATCTCACTCAATAATAGGAATAAATACTTAACTAACATCTCAATTTTTCGGGTTGGGCTGTGGGGGAGGGGAGGGTGGCTGCCTGACATAAAGCAGACTGTCCTGCACATGCGCAGACCAGCCGAGTGTGTGAAGTGTGCGTAAGTGCAGTACCGGGACCGACCACTAGACAGCGATCCTGAGTAATTTTTCCGCACACACATTTCTAGCACACTCGTCTTGTTTTTGTGACCTTCCTGGGAAGCCCTGAAACTTTGACAGGACCTCCCCCTGAGCTTCTTATCACTGAATTCAATGCTCTTTTTTGTGGGGCCCAGATTTTTGGTCCCCACAAAAATTTTGGTCCCCTACAGTGGGTGTGCTGTCCGATGTTGGTCCCCAACATGTAGCTTATACAAACACACACACACACCCCTACTTGTTTTTGTGACATTGTTGGGCCACCTGAGCAAAACTCACATTGTGGGAACCACCCTTTCTAGTGGTTGTACAGCTCTGAAAAAAATCAGGCAGTGTCCAGGAATTTAGTTAAACACAAAAACCACTTCAAATTACCAATTAATGACCTGGAGGTCAAATGAGTGACTCAAGTGCATGTAATTCAGTCACTGTAGCCCAAAGATTCTCTGGGCCAGTGGATGAACCATTATTCGTCTTGGACAGCATTGAAGCAGGCCGTAGCCTGGTTTCTAAAGCTGAAAGACTTACTGACAGAGTAAAGGAAAATAGAAAGGAGTTAATCACATTAGGTGAAGAAGGCAAGATGAATTTATTCAAGAGAACTGTCAAAGGAAAGTATTTGACCTGCGACGACTTGGATAAAGCAGAAAGAGAACTTGTGAAATACTGTCAAAGGCGAAGTTTCAAAAAAGATTTAGCCATATTTGAAAAACAAAAAAGGGTGAAGAAAAGTAGCCCACTTTACAAGTTCAATATAGTACTTCAAGATGGTGTCATGAGGGTTGGTGGACAGTTGAGCCACGCAGCCATGCCTGAAACAGCAAAACAGCAAGCCATCTTGCCAAGGATTCACATAACACAAAGCTAGTCCTGAGATACATTCATGAGATTACAGCTCACGCTGGAAGGAACCACATGATGGCTAATCTGCATCAACAGTTTTGGATACCTCGAGCTGCTAGAGTCATCAGAAGAGTGCTACCTGACGATCCGCCTTTCAAGAGAATTGGCGTTGATTATTTTGGTCCATTCTAAGTAAGTAGGGTTAGAGGACAAGTAAAGAGATACGGCGTGATTTTTACATGTCTCGCTGTACGAGCCGTACATCTGGAAATTGCATCTTCACGTGACACAGATGCTTGTCTCAACGCAATCCGAAGATTTCTTGTCAGAAGAGGACAAGTGAGAGAGATGTATTCTGATAACGGAACCAACTTTAGATCAGCTGACAGTGAAATGAAGAAATCAATCAAAGAATGGAACACTAAGTAAATCGAGAAACACTTGCTGCAAAAAGGTATTCAGTGGCATAGCAATCCCCCAGCAGGTTCCCACCACGGAGGAAGCTGTGAGCGACTTATTTGGTCTGTGAGAAAAATCCTGAATGTCACTGTAAAAGAACAAATTTCGGGTGAAGAAAGTCAATATACCTTGCTTGGTGAGGCTGAAGCAGTTATAAACAGCAGGCCTATCACAAGGACATCTTCCGACCTCAACGACTTGGAAGCACTCACACCCAACACTCTGTTGTGGCTGAAGGTCAAACCTGAGTTACCTCCTGGAGTCTTCTGTAAAGACGACCAATACGCCCCAATACGTACCTCTGGGAATGAGCTGGTCAGCTCTTTAAAGAGTATTATGTAAGTTGAAATACATTAATCCATTTTTCTTTTTTGGACCATCTTTAACTGTGTAGTGTGTAATGTCTAAAATACAAAATGATCAGATTTTAGGGTGCAGTTGACGACTGTGGCACAGGTCCTCGCTCTACAAGTGCTAATAGTCTTCGGCAAAGAGAAAAATCTGCCATAAGGTACAGAAAACATTGGCATCAGAGTAAATGGATGCATGTTTTTGCAATGTGCGAGGAAACTGGCGAACTCAGAGAAAACTACGCAGGCTTGGGAGAACATGCAAACTCTACACAGGAAGGCCGGAGCCGGAATCGATCCCACAACCTCTGCATTGTGAGACCATCGTGCTCACAAGTCGCCCACCGTGGCGGCCGTCCATTATGAATGCCATCCCACCATCCATTATCTGTACGGCTTCTCCTCACAAGGGTTGCGGGGGGTGCTGGAGCCTATCCCAGCTATCTTGGGGCAGTAGGTGGGGTACACCCTAAACTGGTTGCCAGCCAATCGCAGGTCACACAAAGACAAACAACCATCCGCGCTCACACTCACACCAATTTAGGGTGTCCAAACAACCTGCCATGCATGTGTTTGGAATGTGGGAGGAAACCGGAGAACCCACGCAGGCGTGTGGGAAACATGCAAACTCCAAACAGGAAAGCCGGAATCAATCCCGCGACCTCTGCATTGTGAGACCATCGTGCTAACAAGTCGCCCACCATGCATCCCTGCTAAATAAATGATTAATTTTTACATTTTAGTATTTGTGCGATCTTGTGTTCATGACAGCATTTTCAACAGTGTGGGTGTTTGTATGAAAGCATTTCACTCGTGTATGGGCATGAGCATGTTTCAGTTGTATTTATGAATAACAATAATTTCACAATTGTGCCTGAGCGCCTTTCACTGGTGTGTATGAGAATGTTTCACCTATGTGTATGAGCGCATTTGACGAGTGTATGAGCAACAACTATTTCACTAGTGTGTATGAGAGCGTTTCACTCGTATGTATGATAGCGTTTCATAAGTATGCATGAGCAACAACAATTTCACTGGTGTGTAAGAGTGCATTTCAGAAGTGTGAAGCGATTCCTGACTTTTGTCCCCAACGGCACCTCATACTCCCCATCTCCCGCTCACTTCTCCTGACCCCATGAGCCATCCCCGTTGCTACTACATGGAGATTTGATGTGTTTTTTTGTTTTTTTTGTTATTAGCTTCTTCAACATCTCTTCTGATTCTCATCTCTTCTCTGGCGCTCGTCTCCGCCTGTCTGATTTGAAGTCGACCTCAGAATTTGCACTATTTTGACATGACTTCTGTGGTAATCACTACTGACATATTGTGTCATTTGCTCAATAATACATTAAAATTATAATAAATAATTAAAATGGGTCCGGTGCCGAGCTCTGGCTTCATATCTTTAAAAGTGGTCTTCTCAAATCTGTTACTAATGGCCTCTAAATCAGTTGTGGTAGAGAAGGGGCAAATTAGACCTTATGGCATCTTAATTTGGTCAAGTCTTGTACCCATTTTCAAGGCCAGCGACTATTGCTTTAGCTATATACAAGAAAAGGATTACTCTGAATATACACAACAACAAATCCCAGATGTCCAACCCAAATGTTGTTTCAAAATAATCCAGTTCAGATGATAAACAAATGTATTGGTATGTTGAGGTCATTATTTCAAATCAAAATATACACTTCTTTTTCAGACAATGGGGAGGATCGAAGAAGTGGAAAAGTTGCAGGAGTAACTTCAAAACAATGCAAAGAGACAGAATCTGGAAGAATGTCAAGTTTGTCCATGTTTATATTTCTGGAATTTAGTGGGCGTGCATCTCGAAATGTTTGGGGATGGTTCGGGCTGCCAGACAAGACTTTCACTGCGAGCGCTGGACCACTGGATGCTGCGGCAAACAGCGGACTTCTTGCAGCTATTTATTACCAACAAGCTACTCCTGCACATCAATGATGCGGATGGCACAGACTGCTTTGCAGACAATTATTTTGAGGCAAAACCAAGAGGTCTGTAAGCACTCTGAAAACAAAGTAAAATATTTGACACCCACGGCAAAAAAAGCCATGCTACAGCATAGGGCTGGGCGATAAACCGAAAATTTACCGTTACCGAAATTTATTACAATGACCGAAATCATTTTGCCCATGTCGGTAAATTCGATGAATAAAAAAAGAAAAGCCTTTTGTCTGCGGCAATGTTCATGCCCCTTTAAGACCGCTACAGCGCCTCTAGTCATGTGACTCCACCCGTCTGTCGCTCTCGTTGCTGGCGATTCAAATCCAGAAGCTTTCTCACCACCCACAACACAACCATGCTGTGCTGAAAGTTCAAAGTGAGAAGCAAGGTTCGACAAGTGACAACAGCCCATGAACGGAGGCGACACCATACGAGAGAACGTCTCAGAGGTGGACGCGATAGCTTAGCACATAGCTAAAGATAAAGCTCCTCTAGCTACGTGGCGCGCACAGGATTTAAACGCTTCATGAAAGCCGTATTTCCCGATATGGACTACATCGGGCCGGGAGCTTAGACATGTCAAGCATTTTGCATCTACATCCGACTTGTGGTCGGGTCGCAACATGGATCCCTGATTGAGCCTAACTGTGCATTACATAGATGACAAGTGGCGACTGCGCAGCAGAGTACTCGAGACGGCACATTTTCCCCGATAATACCCACTTGTTTATTTGGCTTGCATTGACATTTTCTTTCATTTTATTTAGCGTTTTTTTATTTGCCATTATTTACATCATGAGAGCATCTTGGCGCAATCTATTTGCAGAAAAAGATTTCGCAAGAGGTACCCTTTTTCTTTGTGACATTGTTCAAGTCATGCAAAGCAAGCTCAGGGTTCGCGGTTAACCGCTTCCCGATTGCCCGGGGCAAGTGAAATTTGGCCACGGGCAAGGTAAAATTATGGGCAACTTGCCCGACCGGGCAAGCATTTTTTAAAGCAGCCAAATATCTTTAATTTTGACGAAAACGGTGGTGTGATCTGTTTGTGTGCACTGTATGGTGATGGTTTAACCCAGACAACCCCTTATGTTTTGGTATGGTCCATTGGCCTTATCGGGGGCAATGGGCGGGCGCTACGGGGATCAGTTAGTTCAGTGAATGTCGAGTTAAAGTGGACGTCAATAAATCCCGCAGTATTGGAACTCGCTGTCGTAGCATCCTCATTTGAAGTTTGAAAAACACAACAAAAACCTACGATATTTTGGCCGAAAATTGGCGACGAGTTCGTTCAAATCCGAACATTTCGGATTCCTCTGACATGACTAAAATAGCTCGAATATTTTTAAGTAGACAATTCAGTTGTGAGTAAGGAAGGGAGTAATATTTGATTATTGGCTGTTAATTCATTAGCTCCATGATGTGACCTGACATAGTGTCAGTGACTGTGTTCTGTTTATGCTATGAAACTTATGGAGGCAGCACCACAGGCACTGGTCTTAAAGGAATACACAAATTTGCCACACTCATAATTTACTCATGTGATTCCTCAATTAATACGCTCTCCTGGACTTAAAATTGATCATCTGGATTGCTGTAATATCATTTTCCCAATTTAACATGCAGATTTGTTAATTATTAAAACTACAATTAACATTTTCAATAACTGCACAGGATGATACATTTGCTCTTGTGAGTAGGGTTTCATGGTTGACGATGAAAACAAGATTAATTTATGCTTATCAGATTATATGTTTATTTACATTTGTGGCGCACATTTTACAACCATAAACATTTTATTCTTAGAGAAAAAAAATTGTCACTTGCCCAAGTCGGGCAAGTAATTTGGCCACTCGGGCAAGGCAAATTTTAGTGGCACTTGCCCTATGGGCAAGCAGTTTTTAAAGTTAACCGCGAACCCTGCAAGCTATTTGGAATGTTCATACAAATGATTTTTGTACTTTTATTTTTCATTGAAAGTAAAGTGTACCAGTTGGTCAATAAAAAAAACAGTCAATATGCAATTCCTGCATTTATTTTGATTTTAGTCCACGTGGGAATTTATTGTGCATTTATCGTTATCGAGGTAAAATTGCTCGATTTCTCGCGATATTGATTTGAGGTCATATCGCCCAGCCCTTCTACAGCATGTATACAGTGTGAGACGTGTTGTGTTCACTTGCTCCAAGGCAATTGTTTTTAAGTGTATACCACATACCCAACGAATTGTGTAATTTGTATGGCGGGGTGTACACATGCGTTGCAAAAACACATGCACACACTGTCACTCACGCACTTCCGTATATAGTTTATTTCAGCACCTTTTGTCATGCTGTTTTTATTTTATAGAAGGAAAGCATTATTTTGATGTCTGAGCTGTCACAAAAGAAAAAATAGAACTGTTGAAGTCAAGTCAAGCTTGTGCTTGAAATGTTTGTTCTTAGTTTCTCAGTTTTTCGTGAGCAATGGGAATTCAGTTATATTCAAACGCTGTCAGGTAAAGGCTCCATATTTTTATAGCATTATAGCACACTATTCTGTGGGCGCTAGAATTGAAGGGTTTGCGTTAGTAAAAATAGGTGGGATTAAATGAGCTGAAGTGTATCTCTTGAGTGCTCCTTAAATATTTGCCTGTGTTGGTATATTTTATTTTGGTCGTGTCATGTTTATTCTTACGCTGAAAGAGACATGAGGTGTTCGAAAAAAATAAATGATTTTTTTTCCCGGTCAAAACTACCAATGGTGTCTGTTTTTTTTCCCTCCGTGAAATGTACGAGTTATCACTTTGACGCGCATGATGTCACGTGGCTGGAGGACTGGAAACTTGCACGAACAACATTTACGTTGAAATGTAACAATGACACATATATCGACATCTAACAAACATGCATGGGCATCTAACATTGACACTTACATTGACGTCTATAACATAAACCATTACAATCACATCTAACAAACACGGACATCTAACAGACACATCGACATCCATCATAAACATTTACATAGACATCGACATCTAACCAACCTTTACATAGACATCTTACACACATCGACATCTAACAAACATTTACATAGACATCTAACATAAACACATCTAATATAGACACATAGATTGACATCTAACATCGACACATTGAGATCTAACATAGACATACATTGACATCTAACAAAGACTGTTACATCGACAACTAACATCGACACAAGGCTTTGTCAAATGACACGTCATGACGACATATACAGAGACACAAGGCACAACAGCATATTTTTGGTACAAATTGAACCCGATATGTTAGCTACCTCGTTCGACTTAAAGGGTTAGCGAACTTGTTATGGTGGTTGAGGCGTGGTGGCTACCCAGCTCGTGTAGTGTATATTAAACTTAAGTTAATAATTTATGACCAGTAAACACGGATGTTGTAACGCAAAACAATGTTCAAATGTTAGTTTTTTTTCAACACATTTCATGAGAAAAAGCTCTACTTGTCTGTGAGAAATGTATGTTGTAGACCCATTATATAACACAATATTACACAATTTTACATTGGAATTTCATTTAATAAAACATTGACAATTATCTTTACAAACACTGTGTATGATTCATCTTTTCATTTGTTGTTCAATGAGCAAAACAGTGGCGATCAAAACAGTGCAAATTAAATGACATTTTATAGGTATCTGGCTGCAATACAGTGAACCCTCGCTACTTCGCGGTTCACCTTTCGCGGGTTCAGTGCTTCGCGGGTCTAAAAAATATTCGGGGGCATTGTAGTTTCGCCGAGCGGCACGACGGGGCGCTGGAGTGGTTAGACGGCCGGCGTGCGCCGAAGAAGAACGTGGGCGAAGAGGAGAGTGGACAAAGAAGAGCACGTTCCCCCGGGCACGATTTGGGGCGACGTTTCGCGCGGTTCGGACCGTACCAGAGCTCCGGCCAGCGTGCGTGGCAGTTAAGCCGAAGAGGAACAACTTCCGCCCGGGCACTAGCGGGGCGACATTTCGCTCCGTTCGGGACCGTGCGAGAGCTCCGGAGGAGACCGGCCGGCGTGCGTGGTTGTTAAGCCGAAGAGGAACACCTTCCGCCCGGGCATGAGCGGAGCGCGAGGCTGTCAGTTATGAATGAATAAATGAATAAATAAATGAAGAATGCCAGGGCACACCGGACGGCGTACCAGCAGGTAAAAGTCGAAGTAATTAAATAAATACAAAAAGAAGTAATTGAATAAATACAAAAATAATGGCTGGGGAATAAAAAAATGTTTTAATAATTTTTTTTTTTGTTATAACATGAATTTCACCCTCTCTCTCTCTACCCGTATATATATATATATATATATATATATATATATATATATATTATTTTATTTATTTATTTTTTTAAGCATTTTTGAAGGTGCGCCGCTACTTCGCACTTTTTTTTTTTAAGCATTTTTGAAGGTGCGCCGCTACTTCGCGGATTTTCAGTTTTCGCGGGTGGTCTCGGTCCCCATTAACCGCGATAACCGAGGGTTCACTGTAGTAAGTTACATTCTAATTTACATTTACAGGTAATGGAAATGACTACTGGTAACCTCAATTTAACTGTATTTCAGTCAGAATGCCTCAAACATCATAAAAAAATAAAACGTTGAGTATTATTTCTCCTTCAAAATGTCAGAAGAAATACTCTATAATGGCCTGACGACATCAACATAGTTTATAGTATATAGCAGGGGTGGGAAAACTTTTTTATTGGCGGGCCACAATGGGTTCTAAAATTTGACAGAGGGGCTGGACCAGGAGCAGATGGATGGAGTGTTTTGGTAACCTCATCTCATCTGAGAAAAAAAATACATTTAATTTTAAATGAAAGTGAACAAAAGCTTGTCTTTGAAAAACCACACTATTTTGAAAATAAAACATTAACAAGGTTTATTTTTTTTTTTTTCAAATTCGGCGGGCCGGATTAAAACGTTTAACGGGCCGCATGTGGCCCCCAGGCCGTAGTTTTCTCACGACGGTATATAGCATAGCGGCATAGGTTCCCTCGTCAACATCAAGTGAGTTACCCTCTTACCAAGACCAAAATACGGGGCTCCCCATCTCCCGGTCACTTCTCCAGACCCCAACAGTCACCCTCGTTGCGAGAACTTTAAGATTCGATGTTTATTTTTTTTCGCTTCTTCAACTTCGTGTCTGATTCTTTTCTCTTCTCTGGCTCCAGGATTCCGCTGTCAATCAGATGACGATTGAGGCGGGACTTCCGGTTCAAAGTCACCCTCAGAGTTTGCAACCATTTGAGATGGCTTCTGTGGTAATAACAACTGTCATAGGTGCAATTTGCTCTATAAAGCATTAAAAAAAAATAATAATAATAAATTACAAAAAATAGTCAAGTACAGCACTCGTCTCATAAACTAGGTAAGAATTTAGCGTTACTAACGTTGCTACACTATAAAGAGTGTTTTACTGACTAGCTAAACCCAGTTTTGGTTTAGCTGTTATAAAAGTTTGGTTTTTTAGTGCTGTAAATGCATTTTCAGCTCGCGCTGTACACATTTGCTATGAGAGGCATTATCTCATAAGGGAAATATTGGACAATCAAATTAATGACTGCCCAGGCTTCAGGATGTCTTTTTACACTATATAAAGGTGGAAATTTACATTGGAAACGTTTAGTTTAGCTGTTAATGAAGTTTCGGTTTTTTAGTGCTGAAAATTCATTGTCTGCTGGCGCTGTACACTTTTTCTAAGTGTTGCAATATCTCATGAAGGAAATACTGGACAATCAAATTAATCACTTTCCAGGCTTCAGGATGCCTTTCTACACTATATAAAGGTGGAAATTTACATTGGAAACGTTTGGTTTAGCTGTTATAAAAGTTTGGTTTTTTAGTGCTGTAAATGCATTTTCAGCTCGCGCTGTACACATTTGCTATGTGAGGCATTATCTCATAAGGGAAATACTGGACAATCAAATTAATGACTTCCCAGGCTTCAGGATGCCTTTTTACACTCTATAAATGTGGAAATTTACATTGGAAACGTTTGGTTTAGCTGTTAATGAAGTTTCGTTTTTTTAGTGCTGAAAATTCATTGTCTGCTGGCGCTGTACACTTTTTCTAAGTTTTGCAATATCTCATGTAGGAAATACTGGACAATCAAATTAATGACTTTCCAGGCTTCAAGGATGCCTTTCTACACTATATAAAGGTGGAAATTTACATTGGAAACGTTTGGTTTAGCTGTTATAAAAGTTTGTTTTTTTAGTGCTGTAAATGCATTTTCAGCTCGCGCTGTACACATTTGCTATGTGAGGCATTATCTCATAAGGGAAATACTGGACAATCAAATTAATGACTGCCCAGGCTTCAGGATGTCTTTTTACACTATATAAAGGTGGAAATTTACATTGGAAACGTTTGGTTTAGCTGTTATAAAAGTTTGGTTTTTTTAGTGCTGAAAATTCATTGTCTGCTGGCGCTGTACACTTTTTCTAAGTGTTGCAATATCTCATGAAGGAAATACTGGACAATCAAATTAATGACTTTCCAGGCTCCAGGATGCCTTTCTACACTATATAAAGGTGGAAATTTACATTGGAAACGTTTGGTTTAGCTGTTATAAAAGTTTGGTTTTTTAGTGCTGTAAATGCATTTTCAGCTCGCGCTGTACACATTTGCTATGAGAGGCATTATCTCATAAGGGAAATATTGGACAATCAAATTAATGACTGCCCAGGCTTCAGGATGTCTTTTTACACTATATAAAGGTGGAAATTTACATTGGAAACGTTTAGTTTAGCTGTTAATGAAGTTTCGTTTTTTTAGTGCTGAAAATTCATTGTCTACTGGCGCTGTACACTTTTTCTAAGTGTTGCAATATCTCATGAAGGAAATACTGGACAATCAAATTAATGACTTTCCAGGCTTCAGGATGCCTTTCTACACTATATAAAGGTGGAAATTTACATTGGAAACGTTTGGTTTAGCTGTTATAAAAGTTTGGTTTTTTAGTGCTGTAAATGCATTTTCAGCTCGCGCTGTACACATTTGCTATGAGAGGCATTATCTCATAAGGGAAATATTGGACAATCAAATTAATGACTGCCCAGGCTTCAGGATGTCTTTTTACACTATATAAAGGTGGAAATTTACATTGGAAACGTTTGGTTTAGCTGTTATAAAAGTTTGGTTTTTTAGTGCTGAAAATGCATTTTCAGCTTGCACTGTACACATTTGCTATGTGAGGCATTATCTCATAAGGGAAATACTGGACAATCAAATTAATGACTTCCCAGGCTTCAGGATGCATTTTTACACTCTATAAATGTGGAAATTTACATTGGAAACGTTTGGTTTAGCTGTTAATGAAGTTTCGTTTTTTTAGTGCTGAAAATTCATTGTCTGCTGGCGCTGTACACCTTTTCTAAGTGTTGCAATATCTCATGAAGGAAATACTGGACAATCAAATTAATGACTTTCCAGGCTTCAGGATGCCTTTCTACACTATATAAAGGTGGAAATTTACATTGGAAACGTTTGGTTTAGCTGTTATAAAAGTTTGGGTTTTTAGTGCTGTAAATGCATTTTCAGCTCGCGCTGTACACATTTGCTATGAGAGGCATTATCTCATAAGGGAAATATTGGACAATCAAATTAATGACTGCCCAGGCTTCAGGATGTCTTTTTACACTATATAAAGGTGGAAATTTACATTGGAAACGTTTAGTTTAGCTGTTATAAAAGTTTGTTTTTTTAGTGCTGTAAATGCATTTTCAGCTCGCGCTGTACACATTTGCTATGAGAGGCATTATCTCATAAGGGAAATATTGGACAATCAAATTAATGACTGCCCAGGCTTCAGGATGTCTTTTTACACTATATAAAGGTGGAAATTTACATTGGAAACGTTTAGTTTAGCTGTTATAAAAGTTTGTTTTTTTAGTGCTGAAAATGCATTTTCAGCTCGCACTGTACACATTTGCTATGTGAGGCATTATCTCATAAGGGAAATACTGGACAATCAAATTAATGACTTCCCAGGCTTCAGGATGCCTTTTTACACTCTATAAATGTGGAAATTTACATTGGAAACGTTTGGTTTAGCTGTTAATGAAGTTTCGTTTTTTTAGTGCTGAAAATTCATTGTCTGCTGGCGCTGTACACTTTTTCTAAGTGTTGCAATATCTCATGAAGGAAATACTGGACAATCAAATTAATGACTTTCCAGGCTTCAGGATGCCTTTCTACACTATATAAAGGTGGAAATTTACATTGGAAACGTTTGGTTTAGCTGTTATAAAAGTTTGGTTTTTTAGTGCTGTAAATGCATTTTCAGCTCGCGCTGTACACATTTGCTATGAGAGGCATTATCTCATAAGGGAAATATTGGACAATCAAATTAATGACTGCCCAGGCTTCAGGATGTCTTTTTACACTATATAAAGGTGGAAATTTACATTGGAAACGTTTAGTTTAGCTGTTATAAAAGTTTGTTTTTTTAGTGCTGTAAATGCATTTTCAGCTCGCGCTGTACACATTTGCTATGTGAGGCATTATCTCATAAGGGAAATACTGGACAATCAAATTAATGACTGCCCAGGCTTCAGGATGTCTTTTTACACTATATAAAGGTGGAAATTTACATTGGAAACGTTTGGTTTAGCTGTTATAAAAGTTTGGTTTTTTAGTGCTGAAAATGCATTTTCAGCTCGCACTGTACACATTTGCTATGTGAGGCATTATCTCATAAGGGAAATACTGGACAATCAAATTAATGACTTCCCAGGCTTCAGGATGCCTTTTTACACTCTATAAATGTGGAAATTTACATTGGAAACGTTTGGTTTAGCTGTTAATGAAGTTTCGTTTTTTTAGTGCTGAAAATTCATTGTCTGCTGGCGCTGTACACTTTTTCTAAGTGTTGCAATATCTCATGAAGGAAATACTGGACAATCAAATTAATGACTTTCCAGGCTTCAGGATGCCTTTCTACACTATATAAAGGTGGAAATTTACATTGGAAACGTTTGGTTTAGCTGTTATAAAAGTTTGTTTTTTTAGTGCTGTAAATGCATTTTCAGCTCGCGCTGTACACATTTGCTATGAGAGGCATTATCTCATAAGGGAAATATTGGACAATCAAATTAATGACTGCCCAGGCTTCAGGATGTCTTTTTACACTATATAAAGGTGGAAATTTACATTGGAAACGTTTAGTTTAGCTGTTAATGAAGTTTCGTTTTTTTAGTGCTGGAAATTCATTGTCTGCTGGCGCTGTACACTTTTTCTAAGTGTTGCAATATCTCATGAAGGAAATACTGGACAATCAAATTAATGACTTTCCAGGCTTCAGGATGCCTTTCTACACTATATAAAGGTGGAAATTTACATTGGAAACGTTTGGTTTAGCTGTTATAAAAGTTTGGTTTTTTAGTGCTGTAAATGCATTTTCAGCTCGCGCTGTACACATTTGCTATGAGAGGCATTATCTCATAAGGGAAATATTGGACAATCAAATTAATGACTGCCCAGGCTTCAGGATGTCTTTTTACACTATATAAAGGTGGAAATTTACATTGGAAACGTTTAGTTTAGCTGTTAATGAAGTTTCGGTTCTTTAGTGCTGAAAATTCATTGTCTGCTGGCGCTGTACACTTTTTCTAAGTGTTGCAATATCTCATGAAGGAAATACTGGACAATCAAATTAATCACTTTCCAGGCTTCAGGATGCCTTTCTACACTATATAAAGGTGGAAATTTACATTGGAAACGTTTGGTTTAGCTGTTATAAAAGTTTGGTTTTTTAGTGCTGTAAATGCATTTTCAGCTCGCGCTGTACACATTTGCTATGTGAGGCATTATCTCATAAGGGAAATACTGGACAATCAAATTAATGACTTCCCAGGCTTCAGGATGCCTTTTTACACTCTATAAATGTGGAAATTTACATTGGAAACGTTTGGTTTAGCTGTTAATGAAGTTTCGTTTTTTTAGTGCTGAAAATTCATTGTCTGCTGGCGCTGTACACTTTTTCTAAGTTTTGCAATATCTCATGTAGGAAATACTGGACAATCAAATTAATGACTTTCCAGGCTTCAGGATGCCTTTCTACACTATATAAAGGTGGAAATTTACATTGGAAACGTTTGGTTTAGCTGTTATAAAAGTTTGTTTTTTTAGTGCTGTAAATGCATTTTCAGCTCGCGCTGTACACATTTGCTATGTGAGGCTTTATCTCATGAAGGAAATACTGGACAATCAAATTAATGACTTTCCAGGCTCCAGGATGCCTTTCTACACTATATAAAGGTGGAAATTTACATTGGAAACGTTTGGTTTAGCTGTTATAAAAGTTTGGTTTTTTAGTGCTGTAAATGCATTTTCAGCTCGCGCTGTACACATTTGCTATGAGAGGCATTATCTCATAAGGGAAATATTGGACAATCAAATTAATGACTGCCCAGGCTTCAGGATGTCTTTTTACACTATATAAAGGTGGAAATTTACATTGGAAACGTTTAGTTTAGCTGTTAATGAAGTTTCGTTTTTTTAGTGCTGAAAATTCATTGTCTACTGGCGCTGTACACTTTTTCTAAGTGTTGCAATATCTCATGAAGGAAATACTGGACAATCAAATTAATGACTTTCCAGGCTTCAGGATGCCTTTCTACACTATATAAAGGTGGAAATTTACATTGGAAACGTTTGGTTTAGCTGTTATAAAAGTTTGGTTTTTTAGTGCTGTAAATGCATTTTCAGCTCGCGCTGTACACATTTGCTATGAGAGGCATTATCTCATAAGGGAAATATTGGACAATCAAATTAATGACTGCCCAGGCTTCAGGATGTCTTTTTACACTATATAAAGGTGGAAATTTACATTGGAAACGTTTGGTTTAGCTGTTATAAAAGTTTGGTTTTTTAGTGCTGAAAATGCATTTTCAGCTTGCACTGTACACATTTGCTATGTGAGGCATTATCTCATAAGGGAAATACTGGACAATCAAATTAATGACTTCCCAGGCTTCAGGATGCATTTTTACACTCTATAAATGTGGAAATTTACATTGGAAACGTTTGGTTTAGCTGTTAATGAAGTTTCGTTTTTTTAGTGCTGAAAATTCATTGTCTGCTGGCGCTGTACACCTTTTCTAAGTGTTGCAATATCTCATGAAGGAAATACTGGACAATCAAATTAATGACTTTCCAGGCTTCAGGATGCCTTTCTACACTATATAAAGGTGGAAATTTACATTGGAAACGTTTGGTTTAGCTGTTATAAAAGTTTGGGTTTTTAGTGCTGTAAATGCATTTTCAGCTCGCGCTGTACACATTTGCTATGAGAGGCATTATCTCATAAGGGAAATATTGGACAATCAAATTAATGACTGCCCAGGCTTCAGGATGTCTTTTTACACTATATAAAGGTGGAAATTTACATTGGAAACGTTTAGTTTAGCTGTTATAAAAGTTTGTTTTTTTAGTGCTGTAAATGCATTTTCAGCTCGCGCTGTACACATTTGCTATGAGAGGCATTATCTCATAAGGGAAATATTGGACAATCAAATTAATGACTGCCCAGGTTTCAGGATGTCTTTTTACACTATATAAAGGTGGAAATTTACATTGGAAACGTTTAGTTTAGCTGTTATAAAAGTTTGTTTTTTTAGTGCTGAAAATGCATTTTCAGCTCGCACTGTACACATTTGCTCTGTGAGGCATTATCTCATAAGGGAAATACTGGACAATCAAATTAATGACTTCCCAGGCTTCAGGATGCCTTTTTACACTCTATAAATGTGGAAATTTACATTGGAAACGTTTGGTTTAGCTGTTAATGAAGTTTCGTTTTTTTAGTGCTGAAAATTCATTGTCTGCTGGCGCTGTACACTTTTTCTAAGTGTTGCAATATCTCATGAACGAAATACTGGACAATCAAATTAATGACTTTCCAGGCTTCAGGATGCCTTTCTACACTATATAAAGGTGGAAATTTACATTGGAAACGTTTGGTTTAGCTGTTATAAAAGTTTGGTTTTTTAGTGCTGTAAATGCATTTTCAGCTCGCGCTGTACACATTTGCTATGAGAGGCATTATCTCATAAGGGAAATATTGGACAATCAAATTAATGACTGCCCAGGCTTCAGGATGTCTTTTTACACTATATAAAGGTGGAAATTTACATTGGAAACGTTTAGTTTAGCTGTTATAAAAGTTTGTTTTTTTAGTGCTGTAAATGCATTTTCAGCTCGCGCTGTACACATTTGCTATGTGAGGCATTATCTCATAAGGGAAATACTGGACAATCAAATTAATGACTGCCCAGGCTTCAGGATGTCTTTTTACACTATATAAAGGTGGAAATTTACATTGGAAACGTTTGGTTTAGCTGTTATAAAAGTTTGGTTTTTTAGTGCTGAAAATGCATTTTCAGCTCGCACTGTACACATTTGCTATGTGAGGCATTATCTCATAAGGGAAATACTGGACAATCAAATTAATGACTTCCCAGGCTTCAGGATGCCTTTTTACACTCTATAAATGTGGAAATTTACATTGGAAACGTTTGGTTTAGCTGTTAATGAAGTTTCGTTTTTTTAGTGCTGAAAATTCATTGTCTGCTGGCGCTGTACACTTTTTCTAAGTGTTGCAATATCTCATGAAGGAAATACTGGACAATCAAATTAATGACTTTCCAGGCTTCAGGATGCCTTTCTACACTATATAAAGGTGGAAATTTACATTGGAAACGTTTGGTTTAGCTGTTATAAAAGTTTGGTTTTTTAGTGCTGTAAATGCATTTTCAGCTCGCGCTGTACACATTTGCTATGAGAGGCATTATCTCATAAGGGAAATATTGGACAATCAAATTAATGACTGCCCAGGCTTCAGGATGTCTTTTTACACTATATAAAGGTGGAAATTTACATTGGAAACGTTTAGTTTAGCTGTTAATGAAGTTTCGTTTTTTTAGTGCTGGAAATTCATTGTCTGCTGGCGCTGTACACTTTTTCTAAGTGTTGCAATATCTCATGAAGGAAATACTGGACAATCAAATTAATGACTTTCCAGGCTTCAGGATGCCTTTCTACACTATATAAAGGTGGAAATTTACATTGGAAACGTTTGGTTTAGCTGTTATCAAAGTTTGGTTTTTTAGTGCTGTAAATGCATTTTCAGCTCGCGCTGTACACATTTGCTATGAGAGGCATTATCTCATAAGGGAAATATTGGACAATCAAATTAATGGCTGCCCAGGCTTCAGGATGTCTTTTTACTCTATATAAAGGTGGAAATTTACATTGGAAACGTTTAGTTTAGCTGTTAATGAAGTTTCGTTTTTTTAGTGCTGAAAATTCATTGTCTGCTGGCGCTGTACACTTTTTCTAAGTGTTGCAATATCTCATGAAGGAAATACTGGACAATCAAATCAATGACTTTCCAGGCTTCAGGATGCCTTTCTACACTATATAAAGGTGGAAATTTACATTGGAAACGTTTGGTTTAGCTGTTATAAAAGTTTGGTTTTTTAGTGCTGTAAATGCATTTTCAGCTCGAACTGTACACATTTGCTATGTGAGGCATTATCTCATAAGGGAAATACTGGACAATCAAATTAATGACTTCCCAGGCTTCAGGATGCCTTTTTACACTCTATAAATGTGGAAATTTACATTGGAAACGTTTGGTTTAGCTGTTAATGAAGTTTCGTTTTTTTAGTGCTGAAAATTCATTGTCTGCTGGCGCTGTACACCTTTTCTAAGTGTTGCAATATCTCATGAAGGAAATACTGGACAATCAAATTAATGACTTTCCAGGCTTCAGGATGCCTTTCTACACTATATAAAGGTGGAAATTTACATTGGAAACGTTTGGTTTAGCTGTTAATGAAGTTTCGATTTTTTAGTGCTGAAAATTCATTGTCTGCTGGCGCTGTACACCTTTTCTAAGTGTTGCAATATCTCATGAAGGAAATACTGGACAATCAAATTAATGACCTTCCAGGCTTCAGGATGCCTTTCTACACTATATAAAGGTGGAAATTTACATTGGAAACGTTTGGTTTAGCTGTTATAAAAGTTTGGGTTTTTAGTGCTGTAAATGCATTTTCAGCTCGCGCTGTACACATTTGCTATGTGAGGCATTATCGCATAAGGGAAATACTGGACAATCAAATTAATGACTGCCCAGGCTTCAGGATGTCTTTTTACACTATATAAAGGTGGAAATTTACATTGGAAACGTTTGGTTTAGCTGTTATAAAAGTTTGGTTTTTTAGTGCTGAAAATGCATTTTCAGCTCGCACTGTACACATTTGCTATGTGAGGCATTATCTCATAAGGGAAATACTGGACAATCAAATTAATGACTTCCCAGGCTTCAGGATGCCTTTTTACACTCTATAAATGTGGAAATTTACATTGGAAACGTTTGGTTTAGCTGTTAATGAAGTTTCGTTTTTTTAGTGCTGAAAATTCATTGTCTGCTGGCGCTGTACACTTTTTCTAAGTGTTGCAATATCTCATGAAGGAAATACTGGACAATCAAATTAATGACTTTCCAGGCTTCAGGATGCCTTTCTACACTATATAAAGGTGGAAATTTACATTGGAAACGTTTGGTTTAGCTGTTATAAAAGTTTGGTTTTTTAGTGCTGTAAATGCATTTTCAGCTCGCGCTGTACACATTTGCTATGAGAGGCATTATCTCATAAGGGAAATATTGGACAATCAAATTAATGACTGCCCAGGCTTCAGGATGCATTTTTACACTCTATAAATGTGGAAATTTACATTGGAAACATTTGGTTTAGCTGTTAATGAAGTTTCGTTTTTTTAGTGCTGAAAATTCATTGTCTGCTGGCGCTGTACACCTTTTCTAAGTGTTGCAATATCTCATGAAGGAAATACTGGACAATCAAATTAATGACTTTCCAGGCTTCAGGATGCCTTTCTACACTATATAAAGGTGGAAATTTACATTGGAAACGTTTGGTTTAGCTGTTATAAAAGTTTGGTTTTTTAGTGCTGTAAATGCATTTTCAGCTCGCGCTGTACACATTTGCTATGAGAGGCATTATCTCATAAGGGAAATATTGGACAATCAAATTAATGACTGCCCAGGCTTCAGGATGTCTTTTTACACTATATAAAGGTGGAAATTTACATTAGAAACGTTTAGTTTAGCTGTTATAAAAGTTTGTTTTTTTAGTGCTGTAAATGCATTTTCAGCTCGCGCTGTACACATTTGCTATGAGAGGCATTATCTCATAAGGGAAATATTGGACAATCAAATTAATGACTGCCCAGGCTTCAGGATGTCTTTTTACACTATATAAAGGTGGAAATTTACATTGGAAACGTTTAGTTTAGCTGTTATAAAAGTTTGTTTTTTTAGTGCTGAAAATGCATTTTCAGCTCGCACTGTACACATTTGCTATGTGAGGCATTATCTCATAAGGGAAATACTGGACAATCAAATTAATGACTTCCCAGGCTTCAGGATGCCTTTTTACACTCTATAAATGTGGAAATTTACATTGGAAACGTTTGGTTTAGCTGTTAATGAAGTTTCGTTTTTTTAGTGCTGAAAATTCATTGTCTGCTGGCGCTGTACACTTTTTCTAAGTGTTGCAATATCTCATGAAGGAAATACTGGACAATCAAATTAATGACTTTCCAGGCTTCAGGATGCCTTTCTACACTATATAAAGGTGGAAATTTACATTGGAAACGTTTGGTTTAGCTGTTATAAAAGTTTGGTTTTTTAGTGCTGTAAATGCATTTTCAGCTCGCGCTGTACACATTTGCTATGAGAGGTATTATCTCATAAGGGAAATACTGGACAATCAAATTAATGACTGCCCAGGCTTCAGAATGTCTTTTTACACTATATAAAGGTGGAAATTTACATTGGAAACGTTTAGTTTAGCTGTTATAAAAGTTTGTTTTTTTAGTGCTGTAAATGCATTTTCAGCTCGCGCTGTACACATTTGCTATGTGAGGCATTATCTCATAAGGGAAATACTGGACAATCAAATTAATGACTGCCCAGGCTTCAGGATGTCTTTTTACACTATATAAAGGTGGAAATTTACATTGGAAACGTTTGGTTTAGCTGTTATAAAAGTTTGGTTTTTTAGTGCTGAAAATGCATTTTCAGCTCGCACTGTACACATTTGCTATGTGAGGCATTATCTCATAAGGGAAATACTGGACAATCAAATTAATGACTTCCCAGGCTTCAGGATGCCTTTTTACACTCTATAAATGTGGAAATTTACATTGGAAACGTTTGGTTTAGCTGTTAATGAAGTTTCGTTTTTTTAGTGCTGAAAATTCATTGTCTGCTGGCGCTGTACACTTTTTCTAAGTGTTGCAATATCTCATGAAGGAAATACTGGACAATCAAATTAATGACTTTCCAGGCTTCAGGATGCCTTTCTACACTATATAAAGGTGGAAATTTACATTGGAAACGTTTGGTTTAGGTGTTATAAAAGTTTGGTTTTTTAGTGCTGAAAATGCATTTTCAGCTCGCACTGTACACATTTGCTATGTGAGGCATTATCTCATAAGGGAAATACTGGACAATCAAATTAATGACTTCCCAGGCTTCAGGATGCCTTTTTACACTCTATAAATGTGGAAATTTACATTGGAAACGTTTGGTTTAGCTGTTAATGAAGTTTCGTTTTTTTAGTGCTGAAAATTCATTGTCTGCTGGCGCTGTACACTTTTTCTAAGTGTTGCAATATCTCATGAAGGAAATACTGGACAATCAAATTAATGACTTTCCAGGCTTCAGGATGCCTTTCTACACTATATAAAGGTGGAAATTTACATTGGAAACGTTTGGTTTAGCTGTTATAAAAGTTTGGTTTTTTAGTGCTGTAAATGCATTTTCAGCTCGCGCTGTACACATTTGCTATGTGAGGCATTATCTCATAAGGGAAATACTGGACAATCAAATTAATGACTTCCCAGGCTTCAGGATGCCTTTTTACACTCTATAAATGTGGAAATTTACATTGGAAACGTTTGGTTTAGCTGTTAATGAAGTTTCGTTTTTTTAGTGCTGAAAAAACATTGTCTGCTGGCGCTGTACACTTTTTCTAAGTTTTGCAATATCTCATGTAGGAAATACTGGACAATCAAATTAATGACTTTCCAGGCTTCAGGATGCCTTTCTACACTATATAAAGGTGGAAATTTACATTGGAAACGTTTGGTTTAGCTGTTATAAAAGTTTGTTTTTTTAGTGCTGTAAATGCATTTTCAGCTCGCGCTGTACACATTTGCTATGTGAGGCATTATCTCATAAGGGAAATACTGGACAATCAAATTAATGACTGCCCAGGCTTCAGGATGTCTTTTTACACTATATAAAGGTGGAAATTTACATTGGAAACGTTTGGTTTAGCTGTTATAAAAGTTTGGTTTTTTTAGTGCTGAAAATTCATTGTCTGCTGGCGCTGTACACTTTTTCTAAGTGTTGCAATATCTCATGAAGGAAATACTGGACAATCAAATTAATGACTTTCCAGGCTCCAGGATGCCTTTCTACACGATATAAAGGTGGAAATTTACATTGGAAACGTTTGGTTTAGCTGTTATAAAAGTTTGGTTTTTTAGTGCTGTAAATGCATTTTCAGCTCGCGCTGTACACATTTGCTATGAGAGGCATTATCTCATAAGGGAAATATTGGACAATCAAATTAATGACTGCCCAGGCTTCAGGATGTCTTTTTACACTATATAAAGGTGGAAATTTACATTGGAAACGTTTAGTTTAGCTGTTAATGAAGTTTCGTTTTTTTAGTGCTGAAAATTCATTGTCTACTGGCGCTGTACACTTTTTCTAAGTGTTGCAATATCTCATGAAGGAAATACTGGACAATCAAATTAATGACTTTCCAGGCTTCAGGATGCCTTTTTACACTATATAAAGGTGGAAATTTACATTGGAAACGTTTGGTTTAGCTGTTATAAAAGTTTGGTTTTTTAGTGCTGAAAATGCATTTTCAGCTCGCACTGTACACATTTGCTATGTGAGGCATTATCTCATAAGGGAAATACTGCACAATCAAATTAATGACTTCCCAGGCTTCAGGATGCATTTTTACACTCTATAAATGTGGAAATTTACATTGGAAACGTTTGGTTTAGCTGTTAATGAAGTTTCGTTTTTTTAGTGCTGAAAATTCATTGTCTGCTGGCGCTGGACACCTTTTCTAAGTGTTGCAATATCTCATGAAGGAAATACTGGACAATCAAATTAATGACTTTCCAGGCTTCAGGATGCCTTTCTACACTATATAAAGGTGGACATTTACATTGGAAACGTTTGGTTTAGCTGTTATAAAAGTTTGGGTTTTTAGTGCTGTAAATGCATTTTCAGCTCGCGCTGTACACATTTGCTATGAGAGGCATTATCTCATAAGGGAAATATTGGACAATCAAATTAATGACTGCCCAGGCTTCAGGATGTCTTTTTACACTATATAAAGGTGGAAATTTACATTGGAAACGTTTAGTTTAGCTGTTATAAAAGTTTGTTTTTTTAGTGCTGTAAATGCATTTTCAGCTCGCGCTGTACACATTTGCTATGAGAGGCATTATCTCATAAGGGAAATATTGGACAATCAAATTAATGACTGCCCAGGCTTCAGGATGTCTTTTTACACTATATAAAGGTGGAAATTTACATTGGAAACGTTTAGTTTAGCTGTTATAAAAGTTTGTTTTTTTAGTGCTGAAAATGCATTTTCAGCTCGCACTGTACACATTTGCTACGTGAGGCATTATCTCAGAAGGGAAATACTGGACAATCAAATTAATGACTTCCCAGGCTTCAGGATGCCTTTTTACACTCTATAAATGTGGAAATTTACATTGGAAACGTTTGGTTTAGCTGTTAATGAAGTTTCGTTTTTTTAGTGCTGAAAATTCATTGTCTGCTGGCGCTGTACACTTTTTCTAAGTGTTGCAATATCTCATGAAGGAAATACTGGACAATCAAATTAATGACTTTCCAGGCTTCAGGATGCCTTTCTACACTATATAAAGGTGGAAATTTACATTGGAAACGTTTGGTTTAGCTGTTATAAAAGTTTGGTTTTTTAGTTCTGTAAATGCATTTTCAGCTCGCGCTGTACACATTTGCTATGAGAGGCATTATCTCATAAGGGAAATATTGGACAATCAAATTAATGACTGCCCAGGCTTCAGAATGTCTTTTTACACTATATAAAGGTGGAAATTTACATTGGAAACGTTTAGTTTAGCTGTTAATGAAGTTTCGTTTTTTTAGTGCTGAAAATTCATTGTCTGCTGGCGCTGTACACTTTTTCTAAGTGTTGCAATATCTCATGAAGGAAATACTGGACAATCAAATTAATGACTTTCCAGGCTTCAGGATGCCTTTCTACACTATATAAAGGTAGAAATTTACATTGGAAACGTTTGGTTTAGCTGTTATAAAAGTTTGGTTTTTTAGTGCTGTAAATGCATTTTCAGCTCGCGCTGTACACATTTGCTATGAGAGGCATTATCTCATAAGGGAAATATTGGACAATCAAATTAATGACTGCGCAGGCTTCAGGATGTCTTTTTACACTATATAAAGGTGGAAATTTACATTGGAAACGTTTGGTTTAGCTGTTATAAAAGTTTGGTTTTTTAGTGCTGTAAATGCATTTTCAGCTCGCGCTGTACACATTTGCTATGAGAGGCATTATCTCATAAGGGAAATATTGGACAATCAAATTAATGGCTGCCCGGGCTTCAGGATGTCTTTTTACACTATATAAAGGTGGAAATTTACATTGGAAACGTTTAGTTTAGCTGTTAATGAAGTTTCGTTTTTTTAGTGCTGAAAATTCATTGTCTGCTGGCGCTGTACACTTTTTCTAAATGTTGCAATATCTCATGAAGGAAATACTGGACAATCAAATTAATGACTTTCCAGGCTTCAGGATGCCTTTCTACACTATATAAAGGTGGAAATTTACATTGGAAACGTTTGGTTTAGCTGTTATAAAAGTTTGGTTTTTTTAGTGCTGTAAATGCATTTTCAGCTCGCGCTGTACACATTTGCTATGAGAGGCATTATCTCATCAGGGAAATATTGGACAATCAAATTAATGACTGCCCAGGCTTCAGGATGTCTTTTTACACTATATAAAGGTGGAAACTTACATTGGAAACGTTTGGTTTAGGTGTTATATAAGTTTGGTTTTTTAGTGCTGAAAATGCATTTTCAGCTCGCACTGTACACATTTGCTATGTGAGGCATTATCTCATAAGGGAAATACTGGACAATCAAATTAATGACTTCCCAGGCTTCAGGATGCCTTTTTACACTCTATAAATGTGGAAATTTACATTGGAAACGTTTGGTTTAGCTGTTAATGAAGTTTCGTTTTTTTAGTGCTGAAAATTCATTGTCTGCTGGCGCTGTACACTTTTTCTAAGTGTTGCAATATCTCATGAAGGAAATACTGGACAATCAAATTAATGACTTTCCAGGCTTCAGGATGCCTTTCTACACTATATAATGGTGGAAATTTAAATTGGAAACGTTTGGTTTAGCTGTTATAAAAGTTTGGTTTTTTAGAGCTGTAAATGCATTTTCAGCTCGCGCTGTACACATTTGCTATGAGAGGCATTATCTCATAAGGGAAATATTGGACAATCAAATTAATGACTGCCCAGGCTTCAGGATGTCTTTTTACACTATATAAAGGTGGAAATTTACATTGGAAACGTTTGGTTTAGCTGTTATAAAAGTTTGTTTTTTTAGTGCTGTAAATGCATTTTCAGCTCGCACTGTACACATTTGCTATGAGAGGCATTATCTCATAAGGGAAATATTGGACAATCAAATTAATGACTGCCCAGGCTTCAGGATGTCTTTTTACACTATATAAAGGTGGAAATTTACATTGGAAACGTTTACTTTAGCTGTTAATGAAGTTTCGTTTATTTAGTGCTGAAAATTCATTGTCTGCTGGCGCTGTACACTTTTTCTAAGTGTTGCGATATCTCATGAAGGAAATACTGGACAATCAAATTAATGACTTTCCAGGCTTCATGATGCCTTTCTACACTATATAAAGGTGGAAATTTACATTGGAAACGTTTGGTTTAGCTGTTATAAAAGTTTGTTTTTTTAGTGCTGTAAATGCATTTTCAGCTCGCACTGTACACATTTGCTATGTGAGGCATTATCTCATAAGGGAAATACTGGACAATCAAATTAATGACTTCCCAGGCTTCAGGATGCCTTTTTACACTCTATAAATGTGGAAATTTACATTGGAAACGTTTGGTTTAGCTGTTAATGAAGTTTCGTTTTTTTAGTGCTGAAAATTCATTGTCTGCTGGCGCTGTACACTTTTTCTAAGTGTTGCAATATCTCATGAAGGAAATACTGGACAATCAAATTAATGACTTTCCAGGCTTCAGGATGCCTTTCTACACTATATAAAGGTGGAAATTTACATTGGAAACGTTTGGTTTAGCTGTTATAAAAGTTTGGTTTTTTAGTGCTGTAAATGCATTTTCAGCTCGCGCTGTACACATTTGCTATGAGAGGCATTATCTCATAAGGGAAATATTGGACAATCAAATTAATGACTGCCCAGGCTTCAGGATGTCCTTTTACACTATATAAAGGTGGAAATTTACATTTGAAACGTTTGGTTTAGCTGTTATAAAAGTTTGGTTTTTTAGTGCTGAAAATGCATTTTCAGCTCGCGCTGTACACATTTGCTATGAGAGGCATTATCTCATAAGGGAAATATTGGACAATCAAATTAATGACTGCCCAGGCTTCAGGATGTCTTTTTACACTATATAAAGGTGGAAATTTACATTGGAAACGTTTGGTTTAGCTGTTATAAAAGTTTGGTTTTTTAGTGCTGTAAATGCATTTTCAGCTCGCGCTGTACACATTTGCTATGAGAGGCATTATCTCATAAGGGAAATATTGGACAATCAAATTAATGACTGCCCAGGCTTCAGGATGTCTTTTTACACTATATAAAGGTGGAAATTTACATTGGAAACGTTTGGTTTAGGTGTTATATAAGTTTGGTTTTTTAGTGTTGAAAATGCATTTTCAGCTCGCACTGTACACATTTGCTATGTGAGGCATTATCTCATAAGGGAAATACTGGACAATCAAATTAATGACTTCCCAGGCTTCAGGATGCCTTTTTACACTCTATAAATGTGGAAATTTACATTGGAAACGTTTGGTTTAGCTGTTAATGAAGTTTCGTTTTTTTAGTGCTGAAAATTCATTGTCTGCTGGCGCTGTACACTTTTTCTAAGTTTTGCAATATCTCATGTAGGAAATACTGGACAATCAAATTAATGACTTTCCAGGCTTCAGGATGCCTTTCTACACTATATAAAGGTGGAAATTTACATTGGAAACGTTTGGTTTAGCTGTTATAAAAGTTTGTTTTTTTAGTGCTGTAAATGCATTTTCAGCTCGCGCTGTACACATTTGCTATGTGAGGCATTATCTCATAAGGGAAATACTGGACAATCAAATTAATGACTGCCCAGGCTTCAGGATGTCTTTTTACACTATATAAAGGTGGAAATTTACATTGGAAACGTTTGGTTTAGCTGTTATAAAAGTTTGGTTTTTTTAGTGCTGAAAATTCATTGTCTGCTGGCGCTGTACACTTTTTCTAAGTGTTGCAATATCTCATGAAGGAAATACTGGACAATCAAATTAATGACTTTCCAGGCTCCAGGATGCCTTTCTACACTATATAAAGGTGGAAATTTACATTGGAAACGTTTGGTTTAGCTGTTATAAAAGTTTGGTGTTTTAGTGCTGTAAATGCATTTTCAGCTCGCGCTGTACACATTTGCTATGAGAGGCATTATCTCATAAGGGAAATATTGGACAATCAAATTAATGACTGCCCAGGCTTCAGGATGTCTTTTTACACTATATAAAGGTGGAAATTTACATTGGAAACGTTTAGTTTAGCTGTTAATGAAGTTTCGTTTTTTTAGTGCTGAAAATTCATTGTCTACTGGCGCTGTACACTTTTTCTAAGTGTTGCAATATCTCATGAAGGAAATACTGGACAATCAAATTAATGACTTTCCAGGCTTCAGGATGCCTTTCTACACTATATAAAGGTGGAAATTTACATTGGAAACGTTTGGTTTAGCTGTTATAAAAGTTTGGTTTTTTAGTGCTGTAAATGCATTTTCAGCTCGCGCTGTACACATTTGCTATGAGAGGCATTATCTCATAAGGGAAATATTGGACAATCAAATTAATGACTGCCCAGGCTTCAGGATGTCTTTTTACACTATATAAAGGTGGAAATTTACATTGGAAACGTTTGGTTTAGCTGTTATAAAAGTTTGGTTTTTTAGTGCTGAAAATGCATTTTCAGCTCGCACTGTACACATTTGCTATGTGAGGCATTATCTCATAAGGGAAATACTGGACAATCAAATTAATGACTTCCCAGGCTTCAGGATGCATTTTTACACTCTATAAATGTGGAAATTTACATTGGAAACGTTTGGTTTAGCTGTTATAAAAGTTTGTTTTTTTAGTGCTGTAAATGCATTTTCAGCTCGCGCTGTACACATTTGCTATGTGAGGCATTATCTCATAAGGGAAATACTGGACAATCAAATTAATGACTGCCCAGGCTTCAGGATGTCTTTTTACACTATATAAAGGTGGAAATTTACATTGGAAACGTTTGATTTAGCTGTTATAAAAGTTTGGTTTTTTAGTGCTGAAAATGCATTTTCAGCTCGCACTGTACACATTTGCTATGTGAGGCATTATCTCATAAGGGAAATACTGGACAATCAAATTAATGACTTCCCAGGCTTCAGGATGCCTTTTTACACTCTATAAATGTGGAAATTTACATTGGAAACGTTTGGTTTAGCTGTTAATGAAGTTTCGTTTTTTTAGTGCTGAAAATTCATTGTCTGCTGGCGCTGTACACTTTTTCTAAGTGTTGCAATATCTCATGAAGGAAATACTGGACAATCAAATTAATGACTTTCCAGGCTTCAGGATGCCTTTCTACACTATATAAAGGTGGAAATTTACATTGGAAACGTTTGGTTTAGCTGTTATAAAAGTTTGGTTTTTTAGTGCTGTAAATGCATTTTCAGCTCGCGCTGTACACATTTGCTATGAGAGGCATTATCTCATAAGGGAAATATTGGACAATCAAATTAATGACTGCCCAGGCTTCAGGATGTCTTTTTACACTATATAAAGGTGGAAATTTACATTGGAAACGTTTAGTTTAGCTGTTAATGAAGTTTCGTTTTTTTAGTGCTGGAAATTCATTGTCTGCTGGCGCTGTACACTTTTTCTAAGTGTTGCAATATCTCATGAAGGAAATACTGGACAATCAAATTAAAGACTTTCCAGGCTTCAGGATGCCTTTTTACACTATATAAAGGTGGAAATTTACATTGGAAACGTTTGGTTTAGCTGTTATAAAAGTTTGGTTTTTTAGTGCTGTAAATGCATTTTCAGCTCGCGCTGTACACATTTGCTATGAGAGGCATTATCTCATAAGGGAAATATTGGACAATCAAATTAATGACTGCCCAGGCTTCAGGATGTCTTTTTACACTATATAAAGGTGGAAATTTACATTGGAAACATTTAGTTTAGCTGTTAATGAAGTTTCGTTTTTTTAGTGCTGAAAATTCATTGTCTGCTGGCGCTGTACACTTTTTCTAAGTGTTGCAATATCTCATGAAGGAAATACTGGACAATCAAATTAATGACTTTCCAGGCTTCAGGATGCCTTTCTACACTATATAAAGGTGGAAATTTACATTGGAAACGTTTGGTTTAGCTGTTATAAAAGTTTGTTTTTTTAGTGCTGTAAATGCATTTTCAGCTCGCGCTGTACACATTTGCTATGAGAGGCATTATCTCATAAGGGAAATATTGGACAATCAAATTAATGACTGCCCAGGCTTCAGGATGTCTTTTTACACTATATAAAGGTGGAAATTTACATTGGAAACGTTTGGTTTAGCTGTTATAAAAGTTTGGTTTTTTAGTGCTGTAAATGCATTTTCAGCTCGCGCTGTACACATTTGCTATGAGAGGCATTATCTCATAAGGGAAATATTGGACAATCAAATTAATGACTGCCCAGGCTTCAGGATGTCTTTTTACACTATATAAAGGTGGAAATTTACATTGGAAACGTTTGGTTTAGCTGTTATAAAAGTTTGGTTTTTTAGTGCTGAAAATGCATTTTCAGCTCGCACTGTACACATTTGCTATGTGAGGCATTATCTCATAAGGGAAATACTGGACAATCAAATTAATGACTTCCCAGGCTTCAGGATGCATTTTTACACTCTATAAATGTGGAAATTTACATTGGAAACGTTTGGTTTAGCTGTTATAAAAGTTTGTTTTTTTAGTGCTGTAAATGCATTTTCAGCTCGCGCTGTACACATTTGCTATGTGAGGCATTATCTCATAAGGGAAATACTGGACAATCAAATTAATGACTGCCCAGGCTTCAGGATGTCTTTTTACACTATATAAAGGTGGAAATTTACATTGGAAACGTTTGGTTTAGCTGTTATAAAAGTTTGGTTTTTTAGTGCTGAAAATGCATTTTCAGCTCGCACTGTACACATTTGCTATGTGAGGCATTATCTCATAAGGGAAATACTGAACAATCAAATTAATGACTTCCCAGGCTTCAGGATGCCTTTTTACACTCTATAAATGTGGAAATTTACATTGGAAACGTTTGGTTTAGCTGTTAATGAAGTTTCGTTTTTTTAGTGCTGAAAATTCATTGTCTGCTGGCGCTGTACACTTTTTCTAAGTGTTGCAATATCTCATGAAGGAAATACTGGACAATCAAATTAATGACTTTCCAGGCTTCAGGATGCCTTTCTACACTATATAAAGGTGGAAATTTACATTGGAAACGTTTGGTTTAGCTGTTATAAAAGTTTGGTTTTTTAGTGCTGTAAATGCATTTTCAGCTCGCGCTGTACACATTTGCTATGAGAGGCATTATCTCATAAGGGAAATATTGGACAATCAAATTAATGACTGCCCAGGCTTCAGGATGTCTTTTTACACTATATAAAGGTGGAAATTTACATTGGAAACGTTTAGTTTAGCTGTTAATGAAGTTTCGTTTTTTTAGTGCTGGAAATTCATTGTCTGCTGGCGCTGTACACTTTTTCTAAGTGTTGCAATATCTCATGAAGGAAATACTGGACAATCAAATTAAAGACTTTCCAGGCTTCAGGATGCCTTTTTACACTATATAAAGGTGGAAATTTACATTGGAAACGTTTGGTTTAGCTGTTATAAAAGTTTGGTTTTTTAGTGCTGTAAATGCATTTTCAGCTCGCGCTGTACACATTTGCTATGAGAGGCATTATCTCATAAGGGAAATATTGGACAATCAAATTAATGACTGCCCAGGCTTCAGGATGTCTTTTTACACTATATAAAGGTGGAAATTTACATTGGAAACGTTTGATTTAGCTGTTATAAAAGTTTGGTTTTTTAGTGCTGAAAATGCATTTTCAGCTCGCACTGTACACATTTGCTATGTGAGGCATTATCTCATAAGGGAAATACTGGACAATCAAATTAATGACTTCCCAGGCTTCAGGATGCCTTTTTACACTCTATAAATGTGGAAATTTACATTGGAAACGTTTGGTTTAGCTGTTAATGAAGTTTCGTTTTTTTAGTGCTGAAAATTCATTGTCTGCTGGCGCTGTACACTTTTTCTAAGTGTTGCAATATCTCATGAAGGAAATACTGGACAATCAAATTAATGACTTTCCAGGCTTCAGGATGCCTTTCTACACTATATAAAGGTGGAAATTTACATTGGAAACGTTTGGTTTAGCTGTTATAAAAGTTTGGTTTTTTAGTGCTGTAAATGCATTTTCAGCTCGCGCTGTACACATTTGCTATGAGAGGCATTATCTCATAAGGGAAATATTGGACAATCAAATTAATGACTGCCCAGGCTTCAGGATGTCTTTTTACACTATATAAAGGTGGAAATTTACATTGGAAACTTTTAGTTTAGCTGTTAATGAAGTTTCGTTTTTTTAGTGCTGGAAATTCATTGTCTGCTGGCGCTGTACACTTTTTCTAAGTGTTGCAATATCTCATGAAGGAAATACTGGACAATCAAATTAAAGACTTTCCAGGCTTCAGGATGCCTTTTTACACTATATAAAGGTGGAAATTTACATTGGAAACGTTTGGTTTAGCTGTTATAAAAGTTTGGTTTTTTAGTGCTGTAAATGCATTTTCAGCTCGCGCTGTACACATTTGCTATGAGAGGCATTATCTCATAAGGGAAATATTGGACAATCAAATTAATGACTGCCCAGGCTTCAGGATGTCTTTTTACACCATATAAAGGTGGAAATTTACATTGGAAACATTTAGTTTAGCTGTTAATGAAGTTTCGTTTTTTTAGTGCTGAAAATTCATTGTCTGCTGGCGCTGTACACTTTTTCTAAGTGTTGCAATATCTCATGAAGGAAATACTGGACAATCAAATTAATGACTTTCCAGGCTTCAGGATGCCTTTCTACACTATATAAAGGTGGAAATTTACATTGGAAACGTTTGGTTTAGCTGTTATAAAAGTTTGTTTTTTTAGTGCTGTAAATGCATTTTCAGCTCGCGCTGTACACATTTGCTATGAGAGGCATTATCTCATAAGGGAAATATTGGACAATCAAATTAATGACTGCCCAGGCTTCAGGATGTCTTTTTACACTATATAAAGGTGGAAATTTACATTGGAAACGTTTGGTTTAGCTGTTATAAAAGTTTGGTTTTTTAGTGCTGTAAATGCATTTTCAGCTCGCGCTGTACACATTTGCTATGAGAGGCATTATCTCATAAGGGAAATATTGGACAATCAAATTAATGACTGCCCAGGCTTCAGGATGTCTTTTTACACTATATAAAGGTGGAAATTTACATTGGAAACGTTTGGTTTAGCTGTTATAAAAGTTTGGTTTTTCAGTGCTGAAAATGCATTTTCAGCTCGCACTGTACACATTTGCTATGTGAGGCATTATCTCATAAGGGAAATACTGGACAATCAAATTAATGACTTCCCAGGCTTCAGGATGCATTTTTACACTCTATAAATGTGGAAATTTACATTGGAAACGTTTGGTTTAGCTGTTATAAAAGTTTGTTTTTTTAGTGCTGTAAATGCATTTTCAGCTCGCGCTGTACACATTTGCTATGTGAGGCATTATCTCATAAGGGAAATACTGGACAATCAAATTAATGACTGCCCAGGCTTCAGGATGTCTTTTTACACTATATAAAGGTGGAAATTTACATTGGAAACGTTTGGTTTAGCTGTTATAAAAGTTTGGTTTTTTAGTGCTGAAAATGCATTTTCAGCTCGCACTGTACACATTTGCTATGTGAGGCATTATCTCATAAGGGAAATACTGGACAATCAAATTAATGACTTCCCAGGCTTCAGGATGCCTTTTTACACTCTATAAATGTGGAAATTTACATTGGAAACGTTTGGTTTAGCTGTTAATGAAGTTTCGTTTTTTTAGTGCTGAAAATTCATTGTCTGCTGGCGCTGTACACTTTTTCTAAGTGTTGCAATATCTCATGAAGGAAATACTGGACAATCAAATTAATGACTTTCCAGGCTTCAGGATGCCTTTCTACACTATATAAAGGTGGAAATTTACATTGGAAACGTTTGGTTTAGCTGTTATAAAAGTTTGGTTTTTTAGTGCTGTAAATGCATTTTCAGCTCGCGCTGTACACATTTGCTATGAGAGGCATTATCTCATAAGGGAAATATTGGACAATCAAATTAATGACTGCCCAGGCTTCAGGATGTCTTTTTACACTATATAAAGGTGGAAATTTACATTGGAAACGTTTAGTTTAGCTGTTAATGAAGTTTCGTTTTTTTAGTGCTGGAAATTCATTGTCTGCTGGCGCTGTACACTTTTTCTAAGTGTTGCAATATCTCATGAAGGAAATACTGGACAATCAAATTAAAGACTTTCCAGGCTTCAGGATGCCTTTTTACACTATATAAAGGTGGAAATTTACATTGGAAACGTTTGGTTTAGCTGTTATAAAAGTTTGGTATTTTAGTGCTGTAAATGCATTTTCAGCTCGCGCTGTACACATTTGCTATGAGAGGCATTATCTCATAAGGGAAATATTGGACAATCAAATTAATGACTGCCCAGGCTTCAGGATGTCTTTTTACACTATATAAAGGTGGAAATTTACATTGGAAACATTTAGTTTAGCTGTTAATGAAGTTTCGTTTTTTTAGTGCTGAAAATTCATTGTCTGCTGGCGCTGTACACTTTTTCTAAGTGTTGCAATATCTCATGAAGGAAATACTGGACAATCAAATTAATGACTTTCCAGGCTTCAGGATGCCTTTCTACACTATATAAAGGTGGAAATTTACATTGGAAACGTTTGGTTTAGCTGTTATAAAAGTTTGTTTTTTTAGTGCTGTAAATGCATTTTCAGCTCGCGCTGTACACATTTGCTATGAGAGGCATTATCTCATAAGGGAAATATTGGACAATCAAATTAATGACTGCCCAGGCTTCAGGATGTCTTTTTACACTATATAAAGGTGGAAATTTACATTGGAAACGTTTGGTTTAGCTGTTATAAAAGTTTGGTTTTTTAGTGCTGTAAATGCATTTTCAGCTCGCGCTGTACACATTTGCTATGAGAGGCATTATCTCATAAGGGAAATATTGGACAATCAAATTAATGGCTGCCCGGGCTTCAGGATGTCTTTTTACACTATATAAAGGTGGAAATTTACATTGGAAACGTTTAGTTTAGCTGTTAATGAAGTTTCGTTTTTTTAGTGCTGAAAATTCATTGTCTGCTGGCGCTGTACACTTTTTCTAAATGTTGCAATATCTCATGAAGGAAATACTGGACAATCAAATTAAGGACTTTCCAGGCTTCAGGATGCCTTTCTACACTATATAAAGGTGGAAATTTACATTGGAAACGTTTGGTTTAGCTGTTATAAAAGTTTGGTTTTTTAGTGCTGTAAATGCATTTTCAGCTCGCGCTGTACACATTTGCTATGAGAGGCATTATCTCATAAGGGAAATATTGGACAATCAAATTAATGACTGCCCAGGCTTCAGGATGTCTTTTTACACTATATAAAGGAGGAAATTTACATTGGAAACGTTTGGTTTAGGTGTTATAAAAGTTTGGTTTTTTAGTGCTGAAAATGCATTTTCAGCTCGCGCTGTACACATTTGCAATGAGAGGTATTATCTCATAAGGGAAATACTGGACAATCAAATTAATTACTTCCCAGGCTTCAGGATGCCTTTTTACACTCTATAAATGTGGAAATTTACATTGGAAACGTTTGGTTTAGCTGTTAATGAAGTTTCGTTTTTTTTAGTGCTGAAAATTCATTGTCTGCTGGCGCTGTACACTTTTTCTAAGTGTTGCAATATCTCATGAAGGAAATACTGGACAATCAAATTAATGACTTTCCAGGCTTCAGGATGCCTTTCTACACTATATAAAGGTGGAAATTTACATTGGAAACGTTTGGTTTAGCTGTTATAAAAGTTTGGTTTTTTAGTGCTGTAAATGCATTTTCAGCTCGCGCTGTACACATTTGCTATGAGAGGCATTATCTCATAAGGGAAATATTGGACAATCAAATTAATGACTGCCCAGGCTTCAGGATGTCTTTTTACACTATATAAAGGTGGAAATTTACATTGGAAACGTTTGGTTTAGCTGTTATAAAAGTTTGTTTTTTTAGTGCTGTAAATGCATTTTCAGCTCGCACTGTACACATTTGCTATGAGAGGCATTATCTCATAAGGGAAATATTGGACAATCAAATTAATGACTGCCCAGGCTTCAGGATGTCTTTTTACACTATATAAAGGTGGAAATTTACATTGGAAACGTTTACTTTAGCTGTTAATGAAGTTTCGTTTATTTAGTGCTGAAAATTCATTGTCTGCTGGCGCTGTACACTTTTTCTAAGTGTTGCAATATCTCATGAAGGAAATACTGGACAATCAAATTAATGACTTTCCAGGCTTCAGGATGCCTATCTACACTATATAAAGGTGGAAATTTACATTGGAAACGTTTGGTTTAGCTGTTATAAAAGTTTGTTTTTTTAGTGCTGTAAATGCATTTTCAGCTCGCACTGTACACATTTGCTATGTGAGGCATTATCTCATAAGGGAAATACTGGACAATCAAATTAATGACTTCCCAGGCTTCAGGATGCCTTTTTACACTCTATAAATGTGGAAATTTACATTGGAAACGTTTGGTTTAGCTGTTAATGAAGTTTCGTTTTTTTTAGTGCTGAAAATTCATTGTCTGCTGGCGCTGTACACTTTTTCTAAGTGTTGCAATATCTCATGAAGGAAATACTGGACAATCAAATTAATGACTTTCCAGGCTTCAGGATGCCTTTCTACACTATATAAAGGTGGAAATTTACATTGGAAACGTTTGGTTTAGCTGTTATAAAAGTTTGGTTTTTTAGTGCTGTAAATGCATTTTCAGCTCGCGCTGTACACATTTGCTATGAGAGGCATTATCTCATAAGGGAAATATTGGACAATCAAATTAATGACTGCCCAGGATTCAGGATGTCTTTTTACACTATATAAAGGTGGAAATTTACATTGGAAACGTTTGGTTTAGCTGTTATAAAAGTTTGTTTTTTTAGTGCTGTAAATGCATTTTCAGCTCGCGCTGTACACATTTGCTATGAGAGGCATTATCTCATAAGGGAAATATTGGACAATCAAATTAATGACTGCCCAGGCTTCAGGATGTCTTTTTACACTATATAAAGGTGGAAATTTACATTGGAAACGTTTGGTTTAGGTGTTATATAAGTTAGTTTTTTTAGTGCTGAAAATGCATTTTCAGCTCGCACTGTACACATTTGCTATGTGAGGCATTATCTCATAAGGGAAATAATGGACAATCAAATTAATGACTTCCCAGGCTTCAGGATGCCTTTTTACACTATATAAAGGTGGAAATTTACATTGGAAACGTTTGGTTTAGCTGTTATAAAAGTTTGGTTTTTTTAGTGCTGAAAATTCATTGTCTGCTGGCGCTGTACACTTTTTCTAAGTGTTGCAATATCTCATGAAGGAAATACTGGACAATCAAATTAATGACTTTCCAGGCTCCAGGATGCCTTTCTACACTATATAAAGGTGGAAATTTACATTGGAAACGTTTGGTTTAGCTGTTATAAAAGTTTGGTTTTTTAGTGCTGTAAATGCATTTTCAGCTCGCGCTGTACACATTTGCTATGAGAGGCATTATCTCATAAGGGAAATATTGGACAATCATATTAATGACTGTCCAGGCTTCAGGATGTCTTTTTACACTATATAAAGGTGGAAATTTACATTGGAAACGTTTAGTTTAGCTGTTAATGAAGTATCGTTTTTTTAGTGCTGAAAATTCATTGTCTACTGGCGCTGTACACTTTTTCTAAGTGTTGCAATATCTCATGAAGGAAATACTGGACAATCAAATTAATGACTTTCCAGGCTTCAGGATGCCTTTCTACACTATATAAAGGTGGAAATTTACATTGGAAACGTTTGGTTTAGCTGTTATAAAAGTTTGGTTTTTTAGTGCTGTAAATGCATTTTCAGCTCGCGCTGTACACATTTGCTATGAGAGGCATTATCTCATAAGGGAAATATTGGACAATCAAATTAATGACTGCCCAGGCTTCAGGATGTCTTTTTACACTATATAAAGGTGGAAATTTACATTGGAAACGTTTGGTTTAGCTGTTATAAAAGTTTGGTTTTTTAGTGCTGAAAATGCATTTTCAGCTCGCACTGTACACATTTGCTATGTGAGGCATTATCTCATAAGGGAAATACTGGACAATCAAATTAATGACTTCCCAGGCTTCAGGATGCATTTTTACACTCTATAAATGTGGAAATTTACATTGGAAACGTTTGGTTTAGCTGTTATAAAAGTTTGTTTTTTTAGTGCTGTAAATGCATTTTCAGCTCGCGCTGTACACATTTGCTATGTGAGGCATTATCTCATAAGGGAAATACTGGACAATCAAATTAATGACTGCCCAGGCTTCAGGATGTCTTTTTACACTATATAAAGGTGGAAATTTACATTGGAAACGTTTGGTTTAGCTGTTACAAAAGTTTGGTTTTTTAGTGCTGAAAATGCATTTTCAGCTCGCACTGTACACATTTGCTATGTGAGGCATTATCTCATAAGGGAAATACTGGACAATCAAATTAATGACTTCCCAGGCTTCAGGATGCCTTTTTACACTCTATAAATGTGGAAATTTACATTGGAAACGTTTGGTTTAGCTGTTAATGAAGTTTCGTTTTTTTAGTGCTGAAAATTCATTGTCTGCTGGCGCTGTACACTTTTTCTAAGTGTTGCAATATCTCATGAAGGAAATACTGGACAATCAAATTAATGACTTTCCAGGCTTCAGGATGCCTTTCTACACTATATAAAGGTGGAAATTTACATTGGAAACGTTTGGTTTAGCTGTTATAAAAGTTTGTTTTTTTAGTGCTGTAAATGCATTTTCAGCTCGCGCTGTACACATTTGCTATGAGAGGCATTATCTCATAAGGGAAATATTGGACAATCAAATTAATGACTGCCCAGGCTTCAGGATGTCTTTTTACACTATATAAAGGTGGAAATTTACATTGGAAACGTTTAGTTTAGCTGTTAATGAAGTTTCGTTTTTTTAGTGCTGGAAATTCATTGTCTGCTGGCGCTGTACACTTTTTCTAAGTGTTGCAATATCTCATGAAGGAAATACTGGACAATCAAATTAATGACTTTCCAGGCTTCAGGATGCCTTTCTACACTATATAAAGGTGGAAATTTACATTGGAAACGTTTGGTTTAGCTGTTATAAAAGTTTGGTTTTTTAGTGCTGTAAATGCATTTTCAGCTCGCGCTGTACACATTTGCTATGAGAGGCATTATCTCATAAGGGAAATATTGGACAATCAAATTAATGACTGCCCAGGCTTCAGGATGTCTTTTTACACTATATAAAGGTGGAAATTTACATTGGAAACGTTTAGTTTAGCTGTTAATGAAGTTTCGGTTTTTTAGTGCTGAAAATTCATTGTCTGCTGGCGCTGTACACTTTTTCTAAGTGTTGCAATATCTCATGAAGGAAATACTGGACAATCAAATTAATCACTTTCCAGGCTTCAGGATGCCTTTCTACACTATATAAAGGTGGAAATTTACATTGGAAACGTTTGGTTTAGCTGTTATAAAAGTTTGGTTTTTTAGTGCTGTAAATGCATTTTCAGCTCGCGCTGTACACATTTGCTATGTGAGGCATTATATCATAAGGGAAATACTGGACAATCAAATTAATGACTTCCCAGGCTTCAGGATGCCTTTTTACACTCTATAAATGTGGAAATTTACATTGGAAACGTTTGGTTTAGCTGTTAATGAAGTTTCGTTTTTTTAGTGCTGAAAATTCATTGTCTGCTGGCGCTGTACACTTTTTCTAAGTGTTGCAATATCTCATGAAGGAAATACTGGACAATCAAATTAATGACTTTCCAGGCTTCAGGATGCCTTTCTACACTATATAAAGGTGGAAATTTACATTGGAAACGTTTGGTTTAGCTGTTATAAAAGTTTGGTTTTTTAGTGCTGTAAATGCATTTTCAGCTCGCGCTGTACACATTTGCTATGAGAGGCATTATCTCATAAGGGAAATATTGGACAATCAAATTAATGACTGCCCAGGCTTCAGGATGTCTTTTTACACTATATAAAGGTGGAAATTTACATTGGAAACGTTTGGTTTAGCTGTTATAAAAGTTTGTTTTTTTAGTGCTGTAAATGCATTTTCAGCTCGCGCTGTACACATTTGCTATGAGAGGCATTATCTCATAAGGGAAATATTGGACAATCAAATTAATGACTGCCCAGGCTTCAGGATGTCTTTTTACACTATATAAAGGTGGAAATTTACATTGGAAACGTTTAGTTTAGCTGTTAATGAAGTTTCGTTTTTTTAGTGCTGGAAATTCATTGTCTGCTGGCGCTGTACACTTTTTCTAAGTGTTGCAATATCTCATGAAGGAAATACTGGACAATCAAATTAATGACTTTCCAGGCTTCAGGATGCCTTTCTACACTATATAAAGGTGGAAATTTACATTGGAAACGTTTGGTTTAGCTGTTATAAAAGTTTGGTTTTTTAGTGCTGTAAATGCATTTTCAGCTCGCGCTGTACACATTTGCTATGAGAGGCATTATCTCATAAGGGAAATATTGGACAATCAAATTAATGACTGCCCAGGCTTCAGGATGTCTTTTTACACTATATAAAGGTGGAAATTTACATTGGAAACGTTTAGTTTAGCTGTTAATGAAGTTTCGTTTTTTTAGTGCTGGAAATTCATTGTCTGCTGGCGCTGTACACTTTTTCTAAGTGTTGCAATATCTCATGAAGGAAATACTGGACAATCAAATTAAAGACTTTCCAGGCTTCAGGATGCCTTTTTACACTATATAAAGGTGGAAATTTACATTGGAAACGTTTGGTTTAGCTGTTATAAAAGATTGGTTTTTTAGTGCTGTAAATGCATTTTCAGCTCGCGCTGTACACATTTGCTATGAGAGGCATTATCTCATAAGGGAAATATTGGACAATCAAATTAATGACTGCCCAGGCTTCAGGATGTCTTTTTACACTATATAAAGGTGGAAATTTACATTGGAAACATTTAGTTTAGCTGTTAATGAAGTTTCGTTTTTTTAGTGCTGAAAATTCATTGTCTGCTGGCGCTGTACACTTTTTCTAAGTGTTGCAATATCTCATGAAGGAAATACTGGACAATCAAATTAATGACTTTCCAGGCTTCAGGATGCCTTTCTACACTATATAAAGGTGGAAATTTACATTGGAAACGTTTGGTTTAGCTGTTATAAAAGTTTGTTTTTTTAGTGCTGTAAATGCATTTTCAGCTCGCGCTGTACACATTTGCTATGAGAGGCATTATCTCATAAGGGAAATATTGGACAATCAAATTAATGACTGCCCAGGCTTCAGGATGTCTTTTTACACTATATAAAGGTGGAAATTTACATTGGAAACGTTTGGTTTAGCTGTTATAAAAGTTTGGTTTTTTAGTGCTGTAAATGCATTTTCAGCTCGCGCTGTACACATTTGCTATGAGAGGCATTATCTCATAAGGGAAATATTGGACAATCAAATTAATGACTGCCCAGGCTTCAGGATGTCTTTTTACACTATATAAATGTGGAAATTTACATTGGAAACGTTTGGTTTAGCTGTTATAAAAGTTTGTTTTTTTAGTGCTGTAAATGCATTTTCAGCTCGCGCTGTACACATTTGCTATGTGAGGCATTATCTCATAAGGGAAATACTGGACAATCAAATTAATGACTGCCCAGGCTTCAGGATGTCTTTTTACACTATATAAAGGTGGAAATTTACATTGGAAACGTTTGGTTTAGCTGTTATAAAAGTTTGGTTTTTTAGTGCTGAAAATGCATTTTCAGCTCGCACTGTACACATTTGCTATGTGAGGCATTATCTCATAAGGGAAATACTGGACAATCAAATTAATGACTTCCCAGGCTTCAGGATGCCTTTTTACACTCTATAAATGTGGAAATTTACATTGGAAACGTTTGGTTTAGCTGTTAATGAAGTTTCGTTTTTTTAGTGCTGAAAATTCATTGTCTGCTGGCGCTGTACACTTTTTCTAAGTGTTGCAATATCTCATGAAGGAAATACTGGACAATCAAATTAATGACTTTCCAGGCTTCAGGATGCATTTTTACACTCTATAAATGTGGAAATTTACATTGGAAACGTTTGGTTTAGCTGTTATAAAAGTTTGTTTTTTTAGTGCTGTAAATGCATTTTCAGCTCGCGCTGTACACATTTGCTATGTGAGGCATTATCTCATAAGGGAAATACTGGACAATCAAATTAATGACTGCCCAGGCTTCAGGATGTCTTTTTACACTATATAAAGGTGGAAATTTACATTGGAAACGTTTGGTTTAGCTGTTATAAAAGTTTGGTTTTTTAGTGCTGAAAATGCATTTTCAGCTCGCACTGTACACATTTGCTATGTGAGGCATTATCTCATAAGGGAAATACTGGACAATCAAATTAATGACTTCCCAGGCTTCAGGATGCCTTTTTACACTCTATAAATGTGGAAATTTACATTGGAAACGTTTGGTTTAGCTGTTAATGAAGTTTCGTTTTTTTAGTGCTGAAAATTCATTGTCTGCTGGCGCTGTACACTTTTTCTAAGTGTTGCAATATCTCATGAAGGAAATACTGGACAATCAAATTAATGACTTTCCAGGCTTCAGGATGCCTTTCTACACTATATAAAGGTGGAAATTTACATTGGAAACGTTTGGTTTAGCTGTTATAAAAGTTTGGTTTTTTAGTGCTGTAAATGCATTTTCAGCTCGCGCTGTACACATTTGCTATGAGAGGCATTATCTCATAAGGGAAATATTGGACAATCAAATTAATGACTGCCCAGGCTTCAGGATGTCTTTTTACACTATATAAAGGTGGAAATTTACATTGGAAACGTTTAGTTTAGCTGTTAATGAAGTTTCGTTTTTTTAGTGCTGGAAATTCATTGTCTGCTGGCGCTGTACACTTTTTCTAAGTGTTGCAATATCTCATGAAGGAAATACTGGACAATCAAATTAAAGACTTTCCAGGCTTCAGGATGCCTTTTTACACTATATAAAGGTGGAAATTTACATTGGAAACGTTTGGTTTAGCTGTTATAAAAGTTTGGTTTTTTAGTGCTGTAAATGCATTTTCAGCTCGCGCTGTACACATTTGCTATGAGAGGCATTATCTCATAAGGGAAATATTGGACAATCAAATTAATGACTGCCCAGGCTTCAGGATGTCTTTTTACACTATATAAAGGTGGAAATTTACATTGGAAACATTTAGTTTAGCTGTTAATGAAGTTTCGTTTTTTTAGTGCTGAAAATTAATTGTCTGCTGGCGCTGTACACTTTTTCTAAGTGTTGCAATATCTCATGAAGGAAATACTGGACAATCAAATTAATGACTTTCCAGGCTTCAGGATGCCTTTCTACACTATATAAAGGTGGAAATTTACATTGGAAACGTTTGGTTTAGCTGTTATAAAAGTTTGTTTTTTTAGTGCTGTAAATGCATTTTCAGCTCGCGCTGTACACATTTGCTATGAGAGGCATTATCTCATAAGGGAAATATTGGACAATCAAATTAATGACTGCCCAGGCTTCAGGATGTCTTTTTACACTATATAAAGGTGGAAATTTACATTGGAAACGTTTGGTTTAGCTGTTATAAAAGTTTGGTTTTTTAGTGCTGTAAATGCATTTTCAGCTCGCGCTGTACACATTTGCTATGAGAGGCATTATCTCATAAGGGAAATATTGGACAATCAAATTAATGACTGCCCAGGCTTCAGGATGTCTTTTTACACTATATAAAGGTGGAAATTTACATTGGAAACGTTTGGTTTAGCTGTTATAAAAGTTTGGTTTTTTAGTGCTGAAAATGCATTTTCAGCTCGCACTGTACACATTTGCTATGTGAGGCATTATCTCATAAGGGAAATACTGGACAATCAAATTAATGACTTCCCAGGCTTCAGGATGCATTTTTACACTCTATAAATGTGGAAATTTACATTGGAAACGTTTGGTTTAGCTGTTATAAAAGTTTGTTTTTTTAGTGCTGTAAATGCATTTTCAGCTCGCGCTGTACACATTTGCTATGTGAGGCATTATCTCATAAGGGAAATACTGGACAATCAAATTAATGACTGCCCAGGCTTCAGGATGTCTTTTTACACTATATAAAGGTGGAAATTTACATTGGAAACGTTTGGTTTAGCTGTTATAAAAGTTTGGTTTTTTAGTGCTGTAAATGCATTTTCAGCTCGCGCTGTACACATTTGCTATGAGAGGCATTATCTCATAAGGGAAATATTGGACAATCAAATTAATGGCTGCCCAGGCTTCAGGATGTCTTTTTACACTATATAAAGGTGGAAATTTACATTGGAAACGTTTAGTTTAGCTGTTAATGAAGTTTCGGTTTTTTAGTGCTGGAAATTCATTGTCTGCTGGCGCTGTACACTTTTTCTAAGTGTTGCAATATCTCATGAAGGAAATACTGGACAATCAAATTAAAGACTTTCCAGGCTTCAGGATGCCTTTTTACACTATATAAAGGTGGAAATTTACATTGGAAACGTTTGGTTTAGCTGTTATAAAAGTTTGGTTTTTTAGTGCTGTAAATGCATTTTCAGCTCGCGCTGTACACATTTGCTATGAGAGGCATTATCTCATAAGGGAAATATTGGACAATCAAATTAATGACTGCCCAGGCTTCAGGATGTCTTTTTACACTATATAAAGGTGGAAATTTACATTGGAAACATTTAGTTTAGCTGTTAATGAAGTTTCGTTTTTTTAGTGCTGAAAATTCATTGTCTGCTGGCGCTGTACACTTTTTCTAAGTGTTGCAATATCTCATGAAGGAAATACTGGACAATCAAATTAATGACTTTCCAAGCTTCAGGATGCCTTTCTACACTATATAAAGGTGGAAATTTACATTGGAAACGTTTGGTTTAGCTGTTATAAAAGTTTGGTTTTTTAGTGCTGTAAATGCATTTTCAGCTCGCGCTGTACACATTTGCTATGAGAGGCATTATCTCATAAGGGAAATATTGGACAATCAAATTAATGACTGCCCAGGCTTCAGGATGTCTTTTTACACTATATAAAGGTGGGAATTTACATTGGAAACGTTTGGTTTAGCTGTTATAAAAGTTTGGTTTTTTAGTGCTGTAAATGCATTTTCAGCTCGCGCTGTACACATTTGCTATGAGAGGCATTATCTCATAAGGGAAATATTGGACAATCATATTAATGACTGCCCAGGCTTCAGGATGTCTTTTTACACTATATAAAGGTGGAAATTTACATTGGAAACGTTTGGTTTAGGTGTTATATAAGTTTGTTTTTTTAGTGCTGAAAATGCATTTTCAGCTCGCACTGTACACATTTGCTATGTGAGGCATTATCTCATAAGGGAAATACTGGACAATCAAATTAATGACTTCCCAGGCTTCAGGATGCCTTTTTACACTATATAAAGGTGGAAATTTACATTGGAAACGTTTGGTTTAGCTGTTATAAAAGTTTGGTTTTTTTAGTGCTGAAAATTCATTGTCTGCTGGCGCTGTACACTTTTTCTAAGTGTTGCAATATCTCATGAAGGAAATACTGGACAATCAAATTAATGACTTTCCAGGCTCCAGGATGCCTTTCTACACTATATAAAGGTGGAAATTTACATTGGAAACGTTTGGTTTAGCTGTTATAAAAGTTTGGTTTTTTAGTGCTGTAAATGCATTTTCAGCTCGCGCTGTACACATTTGCTATGAGAGGCATTATCTCATAAGGGAAATATTGGACAATCATATTAATGACTGCCCAGGCTTCAGGATGTCTTTTTACACTATATAAAGGTGGAAATTTACATTGGAAACGTTTAGTTTAGCTGTTAATGAAGTATCGTTTTTTTAGTGCTGAAAATTCATTGTCTACTGGCGCTGTACACTTTTTCTAAGTGTTGCAATATCTCATGAAGGAAATACTGGACAATCAAATTAATGACTTTCCAGGCTTCAGGATGCCTTTCTACACTATATAAAGGTGGAAATTTACATTGGAAACGTTTGGTTTAGCTGTTATAAAAGTTTGGTTTTTTAGTGCTGTAAATGCATTTTCAGCTCGCGCTGTACACATTTGCTATGAGAGGCATTATCTCATAAGGGAAATATTGGACAATCAAATTAATGACTGCCCAGGCTTCAGGATGTCTTTTTACACTATATAAAGGTGGAAATTTACATTGGAAACGTTTGGTTTAGCTGTTATAAAAGTTTGGTTTTTTAGTGCTGAAAAGCCATTTTCAGCTCGCACTGTACACATTTGCTATGTGAGGCATTATCTCATAAGGGAAATACTGGACAATCAAATTAATGACTTCCCAGGCTTCAGGATGCATTTTTACACTCTATAAATGTGGAAATTTACATTGGAAACGTTTGGTTTAGCTGTTATAAAAGTTTGTTTTTTTAGTGCTGTAAATGCATTTTCAGCTCGCGCTGTACACATTTGCTATGTGAGGCATTATCTCATAAGGGAAATACTGGACAATCAAATTAATGACTGCCCAGGCTTCAGGATGTCTTTTTACACTATATAAAGGTGGAAATTTACATTGGAAACGTTTGGTTTAGCTGTTACAAAAGTTTGGTTTTTTAGTGCTGAAAATGCATTTTCAGCTCGCACTGTACACATTTGCTATGTGAGGCATTATCTCATAAGGGAAATACTGGACAATCAAATTAATGACTTCCCAGGCTTCAGGATGCCTTTTTACACTCTATAAATGTGGAAATTTACATTGGAAACGTTTGGTTTAGCTGTTAATGAAGTTTCGTTTTTTTAGTGCTGAAAATTCATTGTCTGCTGGCGCTGTACACTTTTTCTAAGTGTTGCAATATCTCATGAAGGAAATACTGGACAATCAAAATAATGACTTTCCAGGCTTCAGGATGCCTTTCTACACTATATAAAGGTGGAAATTTACATTGGAAACGTTTGGTTTAGCTGTTATAAAAGTTTGTTTTTTTAGTGCTGTAAATGCATTTTCAGCTCGCGCTGTACACATTTGCTATGAGAGGCATTATCTCATAAGGGAAATATTGGACAATCAAATTAATGACTGCCCAGGCTTCAGGATGTCTTTTTACACTATATAAAGGTGGAAATTTACATTGGAAACGTTTAGTTTAGCTGTTAATGAAGTTTCGGTTTTTTAGTGCTGAAAATTCATTGTCTGCTGGCGCTGTACACTTTTTCTACGTGTTGCAATATCTCATGAAGGAAATACTGGACAATCAAATTAATCACTTTCCAGGCTTCAGGATGCCTTTCTACACTATATAAAGGTGGAAATTTACATTGGAAACGTTTGGTTTAGCTGTTATAAAAGTTTGGTTTTTTAGTGCTGTAAATGCATTTTCAGCTCGCGCTGTACACATTTGCTATGTGAGGCATTATATCATAAGGGAAATACTGGACAATCAAATTAATGACTTCCCAGGCTTCAGGATGCCTTTTTACACTCTATAAATGTGGAAATTTACATTGGAAACGTTTGGTTTAGCTGTTAATGAAGTTTCGTTTTTTTAGTGCTGAAAATTCATTGTCTGCTGGCGCTGTACACTTTTTCTAAGTGTTGCAATATCTCATGAAGGAAATACTGGACAATCAAATTAATGACTTTCCAGGCTTCAGGATGCCTTTCTACACTATATAAAGGTGGAAATTTACATTGGAAACGTTTGGTTTAGCTGTTATAAAAGTTTGGTTTTTTAGTGCTGTAAATGCATTTTCAGCTCGCGCTGTACACATTTGCTATGAGAGGCATTATCTCATAAGGGAAATATTGGACAATCAAATTAATGACTGCCCAGGCTTCAGGATGTCTTTTTACACTATATAAAGGTGGAAATTTACATTGGAAACGTTTAGTTTAGCTGTTAATGAAGTTTCGTTTTTTTAGTGCTGGAAATTCATTGTCTGCTGGCGCTGTACACTTTTTCTAAGTGTTGCAATATCTCATGAAGGAAATACTGGACAATCAAATTAATGACTTTCCAGGCTTCAGGATGCCTTTCTACACTATATAAAGGTGGGAATTTACATTGGAAACGTTTGGTTTAGCTGTTATAAAAGTTTGGTTTTTTAGTGCTGTAAATGCATTTTCAGCTCGCGCTGTACACATTTGCTATGAGAGGCATTATCTCATAAGGGAAATATTGGACAATCAAATTAATGACTGCCCAGGCTTCAGGATGTCTTTTTACACTATATAAAGGTGGAAATTTACATTGGAAACGTTTGGTTTAGCTGTTAATGAAGTTTCGTTTTTTTAGTGCTGAAAATTCATTGTCTGCTGGCGCTGTACACTTTTTCTAAGTGTTGCAATATCTCATGAAGGAAATACTGGACAATCAAATTAATGACTTTCCAGGCTTCAGGATGCCTTTCTACACTATATAAAGGTGGAAATTTACATTGGAAACGTTTGGTTTAGCTGTTATAAAAGTTTGGTTTTTTAGTGCTGTAAATGCATTTTCAGCTCGCGCTGTACACATTTGCTATGAGAGGCATTATCTCATAAGGGAAATATTGGACAATCAAATTAATGACTGCCCAGGCTTCAGGATGTCTTTTTACACTATATAAAGGTGGAAATTTACATTGGAAACATTTAGTTTAGCTGTTAATGAAGTTTCGTTTTTTTAGTGCTGAAAATTCATTGTCTGCTGGCGCTGTACACTTTTTCTAAGTGTTGCAATATCTCATGAAGGAAATACTGGACAATCAAATTAAAGACTTTCCAGGCTTCAGGATGCCTTTTTACACTATATAAAGGTGGAAATTTACATTGGAAACGTTTGGTTTAGCTGTTATAAAAGTTTGGTTTTTTAGTGCTGTAAATGCATTTTCAGCTCGCGCTGTACACATTTGCTATGAGAGGCATTATCTCATAAGGGAAATATTGGACAATCAAATTAATGACTGCCCAGGCTTCAGGATGTCTTTTTACACTATATAGGGGTGGAAATTTACATTGGAAACATTTAGTTTAGCTGTTAATGAAGTTTCGTTTTTTTAGTGCTGAAAATTCATTGTCTGCTGGCGCTGTACACTTTTTCTAAGTGTTGCAATATCTCATGAAGGAAATACTGGACAATCAAATTAATGACTTTCCAGGCTTCAGGATGCCTTTCTACACTATATAAAGGTGGAAATTTACATTGGAAACGTTTGGTTTAGCTGTTATAAAAGTTTGTTTTTTTAGTGCTGTAAATGCATTTTCAGCTCGCGCTGTACACATTTGCTATGAGAGGCATTATCTCATAAGGGAAATATTGGACAATCAAATTAATGACTGCCCAGGCTTCAGGATGTCTTTTTACACTATATAAAGGTGGAAATTTACATTGGAAACGTTTGGTTTAGCTGTTATAAAAGTTTGGTTTTTTAGTGCTGTAAATGCATTTTCAGCTCGCGCTGTACACATTTGCTATGAGAGGCATTATCTCATAAGGGAAATATTGGACAATCAAATTAATGACTGCCCAGGCTTCAGGATGTCTTTTTACACTATATAAATGTGGAAATTTACATTGGAAACGTTTGGTTTAGCTGTTATAAAAGTTTGTTTTTTTAGTGCTGTAAATGCATTTTCAGCTCGCGCTGTACACATTTGCTATGTGAGGCATTATCTCATAAGGGAAATACTGGACAATCAAATTAATGACTGCCCAGGCTTCAGGATGTCTTTTTACACTATATAAAGGTGGAAATTTACATTGGAAACGTTTGGTTTAGCTGTTATAAAAGTTTGGTTTTTTAGTGCTGAAAATGCATTTTCAGCTCGCACTGTACACATTTGCTATGTGAGGCATTATCTCATAAGGGAAATACTGGACAATCAAATTAATGACTTCCCAGGCTTCAGGATGCCTTTTTACACTCTATAAATGTGGAAATTTACATTGGAAACGTTTGGTTTAGCTGTTAATGAAGTTTCGTTTTTTTAGTGCTGAAAATTCATTGTCTGCTGGCGCTGTACACTTTTTCTAAGTGTTGCAATATCTCATGAAGGAAATACTGGACAATCAAATTAATGACTTTCCAGGCTTCAGGATGCATTTTTACACTCTATAAATGTGGAAATTTACATTGGAAACGTTTGGTTTAGCTGTTATAAAAGTTTGTTTTTTTAGTGCTGTAAATGCATTTTCAGCTCGCGCTGTACACATTTGCTATGTGAGGCATTATCTCATAAGGGAAATACTGGACAATCAAATTAATGACTGCCCAGGCTTCAGGATGTCTTTTTACACTATATAAAGGTGGAAATTTACATTGGAAACGTTTGGTTTAGCTGTTATAAAAGTTTGGTTTTTTAGTGCTGAAAATGCATTTTCAGCTCGCACTGTACACATTTGCTATGTGAGGCATTATCTCATAAGGGAAATACTGGACAATCAAATTAATGACTTCCCAGGCTTCAGGATGCCTTTTTACACTCTATAAATGTGGAAATTTACATTGGAAACGTTTGGTTTAGCTGTTAATGAAGTTTCGTTTTTTTAGTGCTGAAAATTCATTGTCTGCTGGCGCTGTACACTTTTTCTAAGTGTTGCAATATCTCATGAAGGAAATACTGGACAATCAAATTAATGACTTTCCAGGCTTCAGGATGCCTTTCTACACTATATAAAGGTGGAAATTTACATTGGAAACGTTTGGTTTAGCTGTTATAAAAGTTTGGTTTTTTAGTGCTGTAAATGCATTTTCAGCTCGCGCTGTACACATTTGCTATGAGAGGCATTATCTCATAAGGGAAATATTGGACAATCAAATTAATGACTGCCCAGGCTTCAGGATGTCTTTTTACACTATATAAAGGTGGAAATTTACATTGGAAACGTTTAGTTTAGCTGTTAATGAAGTTTCGTTTTTTTAGTGCTGGAAATTCATTGTCTGCTGGCGCTGTACACTTTTTCTAAGTGTTGCAATATCTCATGAAGGAAATACTGGACAATCAAATTAAAGACTTTCCAGGCTTCAGGATGCCTTTTTACACTATATAAAGGTGGAAATTTACATTGGAAACGTTTGGTTTAGCTGTTATAAAAGTTTGGTTTTTTAGTGCTGTAAATGCATTTTCAGCTCGCGCTGTACACATTTGCTATGAGAGGCATTATCTCATAAGGGAAATATTGGACAATCAAATTAATGACTGCCCAGGCTTCAGGATGTCTTTTTACACTATATAAAGGTGGAAATTTACATTGGAAACATTTAGTTTAGCTGTTAATGAAGTTGCGTTTTTTTAGTGCTGAAAATTCATTGTCTGCTGGCGCTGTACACTTTTTCTAAGTGTTGCAATATCTCATGAAGGAAATACTGGACAATCAAATTAATGACTTTCCAGGCTTCAGGATGCCTTTCTACACTATATAAAGGTGGAAATTTACATTGGAAACGTTTGGTTTAGCTGTTATAAAAGTTTGTTTTTTTAGTGCTGTAAATGCATTTTCAGCTCGCGCTGTACACATTTGCTATGAGAGGCATTATCTCATAAGGGAAATATTGGACAATCAAATTAATGACTGCCCAGGCTTCAGGATGTCTTTTTACACTATATAAAGGTGGAAATTTACATTGGAAACGTTTGGTTTAGCTGTTATAAAAGTTTGGTTTTTTAGTGCTGTAAATGCATTTTCAGCTCGCGCTGTACACATTTGCTATGAGAGGCATTATCTCATAAGGGAAATACTGGACAATCAAATTAATGACTGCCCAGGCTTCAGGATGTCTTTTTACACTATATAAAGGTGGAAATTTACATTGGAAACGTTTGGTTTAGCTGTTATAAAAGTTTGGTTTTTTAGTGCTGAAAATGCATTTTCAGCTCGCACTGTACACATTTGCTATGTGAGGCATTATCTCATAAGGGAAATACTGGACAATCAAATTAATGACTTCCCAGGCTTCAGGATGCCTTTTTACACTCTATAAATGTGGAAATTTACATTGGAAACGTTTGGTTTAGCTGTTAATGAAGTTTCGTTTTTTTAGTGCTGAAAATTCATTGTCTGCTGGCGCTGTACACTTTTTCTAAGTGTTGCAATATCTCATGAAGGAAATACTGGACAATCAAATTAATGACTTTCCAGGCTTCAGGATGCCTTTCTACACTATATAAAGGTGGAAATTTACATTGGAAACGTTTGGTTTAGCTGTTATAAAAGTTTGGTTTTTTAGTGCTGTAAATGCATTTTCAGCTCGCGCTGTACACATTTGCTATGAGAGGCATTATCTCATAAGGGAAATATTGGACAATCAAATTAATGGCTGCCCAGGCTTCAGGATGTCTTTTTACACTATATAAAGGTGGAAATTTACATTGGAAACGTTTAGTTTAGCTGTTAATGAAGTTTCGGTTTTTTAGTGCTGGAAATTCATTGTCTGCTGGCGCTGTACACTTTTTCTAAGTGTTGCAATATCTCATGAAGGAAATACTGGACAATCAAATTAAAGACTTTCCAGGCTTCAGGATGCCTTTTTACACTATATAAAGGTGGAAATTTACATTGGAAACGTTTGGTTTAGCTGTTATAAAAGTTTGGTTTTTTAGTGCTGTAAATGCATTTTCAGCTCGCGCTGTACACATTTGCTATGAGAGGCATTATCTCATAAGGGAAATATTGGACAATCAAATTAATGACTGCCCAGGCTTCAGGATGTCTTTTTACACTATATAAAGGTGGAAATTTACATTGGAAACATTTAGTTTAGCTGTTAATGAAGTTTCGTTTTTTTAGTGCTGAAAATTCATTGTCTGCTGGCGCTGTACACTTTTTCTAAGTGTTGCAATATCTCATGAAGGAAATACTGGACAATCAAATTAATGACTTTCCAAGCTTCAGGATGCCTTTCTACACTATATAAAGGTGGAAATTTACATTGGAAACGTTTGGTTTAGCTGTTATAAAAGTTTGGTTTTTTAGTGCTGTAAATGCATTTTCAGCTCGCGCTGTACACATTTGCTATGAGAGGCATTATCTCATAAGGGAAATATTGGACAATCAAATTAATGACTGCCCAGGCTTCAGGATGTCTTTTTACACTATATAAAGGAGGAAATTTACATTGGAAACGTTTGGTTTAGGTGTTATAAAAGTTTGGTTTTTTAGTGCTGAAAATGCATTTTCAGCTCGCGCTGTACACATTTGCAATGAGAGGCATTATCTCATAAGGGAAATACTGGACAATCAAATTAATGACTTCCCAGGCTTCAGGATGCCTTTTTACACTCTATAAATGTGGAAATTTACATTGGAAACGTTTGGTTTAGCTGTTAATGAAGTTTCGTTTTTTTTAGTGTTGAAAATTCGTTGTCTGCTGGCGCTGTACACTTTTTCTAAGTGTTGCAATATCTCATGAAGGAAATACTGGACAATCAAATTAATGACTTTCCAGGCTTCAGGATGCCTTTCTACACTATATAAAGGTGGAAATTTACATTGGAAACGTTTGGTTTAGCTGTTATAAAAGTTTGGTTTTTTAGTGCTGTAAATGCATTTTCAGCTCGCGCTGTACACATTTGCTATGAGAGGCATTATCTCATAAGGGAAATATTGGACAATCAAATTAATGACTGCCCAGGCTTCAGGATGTCTTTTTACACTATATAAAGGTGGAAATTTACATTGGAAACGTTTGGTTTAGCTGTTATAAAAGTTTGTTTTTTTAGTGCTGTAAATGCATTTTCAGCTCGCACTGTACACATTTGCTATGAGAGGCATTATCTCATAAGGGAAATATTGGACAATCAAATTAATGACTGCCCAGGCTTCAGGATGTCTTTTTACACTATATAAAGGTGGAAATTTACATTGGAAACGTTTACTTTAGCTGTTAATGAAGTTTCGTTTATTTAGTGCTGAAAATTCATTGTCTGCTGGCGCTGTACACTTTTTCTAAGTGTTGCAATATCTCATGAAGGAAATACTGGACAATCAAATTAATGACTTTCCAGGCTTCAGGATGCCTTTCTACACTATATAAAGGTGGAAATTTACATTGGAAACGTTTGGTTTAGCTGTTATAAAAGTTTGTTTTTTTAGTGCTGTAAATGCATTTTCAGCTCGCACTGTACACATTTGCTATGTGAGGCATTATCTCATAAGGGAAATACTGGACAATCAAATTAATGACTTCCCAGGCTTCAGGATGCCTTTTTACACTCTATAAATGTGGAAATTTACATTGGAAACGTTTGGTTTAGCTGTTAATGAAGTTTCGTTTTTTTAGTGCTGAAAATTCATTGTCTGCTGGCGCTGTACACTTTTTCTAAGTGTTGCAATATCTCATGAAGGAAATACTGGACAATCAAATTAATGACTTTCCAGGCTTCAGGATGCCTTTCTACACTATATAAAGGTGGAAATTTATATTGGAAACGTTTGGTTTAGCTGTTATAAAAGTTTGGTTTTTTAGTGCTGTAAATGCATTTTCAGCTCGCGCTGTACACATTTGCTATGAGAGGCATTATCTCATAAGGGAAATATTGGACAATCAAATTAATGACTGCCCAGGCTTCAGGATGTCTTTTTACACTATATAAAGGTGGAAATTTACATTGGAAACGTTTGGTTTAGCTGTTATAAAAGTTTGTTTTTTTAGTGCTGTAAATGCATTTTCAGCTCGCACTGTACACATTTGCTATGAGAGGCATTATCTCATAAGGGAAATATTGGACAATCAAATTAATGACTGCCCAGGCTTAAGGATGTCTTTTTACACTATATAAAGGTGGAAATTTACATTGGAAACGTTTACTTTAGCTGTTAATGAAGTTTCGTTTATTTAGTGCTGAAAATTCATTGTCTGCTGGCGCTGTACACTTTTTCTAAGTGTTGCAATATCTCATGAAGGAAATACTGGACAATCAAATTAATGACTTTCCAGGCTTCAGGATGCCTTTCTACACTATATAAAGGTGGAAATTTACATTGGAAACGTTTGGTTTAGCTGTTATAAAAGTTTGTTTTTTTAGTGCTGTAAATGCATTTTCAGCTCGCACTGTACACATTTGCTATGTGAGGCATTATCTCATAAGGGAAATACTGGACAATCAAATTAATGACTTCCCAGGCTTCAGGATGCCTTTTTACACTCTATAAATGTGGAAATTTACATTGGAAACGTTTGGTTTAGCTGTTAATGAAGTTTCGTTTTTTTAGTGCTGAAAATTCATTGTCTGCTGGCGCTGTACACTTTTTCTAAGTGTTGCAATATCTCATGAAGGAAATACTGGACAATCAAATTAATGACTTTCCAGGCTTCAGGATGCCTTTCTACACTATATAAAGGTGGAAATTTACATTGGAAACGTTTGGTTTAGCTGTTATAAAAGTTTGGTTTTTTAGTGCTGTAAATGCATTTTCAGCTCGCGCTGTACACATTTGCTATGAGAGGCATTATCTCATAAGGGAAATATTGGACAATCAAATTAATGACTGCCCAGGCTTCAGGATGTCTTTTTACACTATATAAAGGTGGAAATTTACATTGGAAACGTTTGGTTTAGCTGTTATAAAAGTTTGTTTTTTTAGTGCTGTAAATGCATTTTCAGCTCGCACTGTACACATTTGCTATGAGAGGCATTATCTCATAAGGGAAATATTGGACAATCAAATTAATGACTGCCCAGGCTTCAGGATGTCTTTTTACACTATATAAGGGTGGAAATTTACATTGGAAACGTTTAGTTTAGCTGTTAATGAAGTTTCGTTTTTTTAGTGCTGAAAATTCATTGTCTGCTGGCGCTGTACACATTTGCTATGTGAGGCATTATCTCATAAGGGAAATACTGGACAATCAAATTAATGACTGCCCAGGCTTCAGGATGTCTTTTTACACTATATAAAGGTGGAAATTTACATTGGAAACGTTTGGTTTAGCTGTTATAAAAGTTTGGTTTTTTAGTGCTGAAAATGCATTTTCAGCTCGCACTGTACACATTTGCTATGTGAGGCATTATCTCATAAGGGAAATACTGGACAATCAAATTAATGACTGCCCAGGCTTCAGGATGCCTTTTTACACTCTATAAATGTGGAAATTTACATTGGAAACGTTTGGTTTAGCTGTTAATGAAGTTTCGTTTTTTTAGTGCTGAAAATTCATTGTCTGCTGGCGCTGTACACTTTTTCTAAGTGTTGCAATATCTCATGAAGGAAATACTGGACAATCAAATTAATGACTTTCCAGGCTTCAGGATGCCTTTCTACACTATATAAAGGTGGAAATTTACAATTGAAACGTTTGGTTTAGCTGTTATAAAAGTTTGGTTTTTTAGTGCTGTAAATGCATTTTCAGCTCGCGCTGTACACATTTGCTATGAGAGGCATTATCTCATAAGGGAAATATTGGACAATCAAATTAATGACTGCCCAGGCTTCAGGATGTCTTTTTACACTATATAAAGGTGGAAATTTACATTGGAAACGTTTGGTTTAGTTGTTATAAAAGTTTGGTTTTTTAGTGCTGAAAATGCATTTTCAGCTCGCACTGTACACATTTGCTATGTGAGGCATTATCTCATAAGGGAAATACTGGACAATCAAATTAATGACTTCCCAGGCTTCAGGATGCCTTTTTACACTCTATAAATGTGGAAATTTACATTGGAAACGTTTGGTTTAGCTGTTAATGAAGTTTCGTTTTTTTAGTGCTGAAAATTCATTATCTGCTGGCGCTGTACACTTTTTCTAAGTGTTGCAATATCTCATGAAGGAAATACTGGACAATCAAATTAATGACTTTCCAGGCTTCAGGATGCCTTTCTACACTATATAAAGGTGGAAATTTACATTGGAAACGTTTGGTTTAGCTGTTAATGAAGTTTCGTTTTTTTTAGTGCTGAAAATTCATTGTCTGCTGGCGCTGTACACTTTTTCTAAGTGTTGCAATATCTCATGAAGGAAATACTGGACAATCAAATTAATGACTTTCCAGGCTTCAGGATGCCTTTCTACACTATATAAAGGTGGAAATTTACATTGGAAACGTTTGGTTTAGCTGTTATAAAAGTTTGTTTTTTTAGTGCTGTAAATGCATTTTCAGCTCGCGCTGTACACATTTGCTATGAGAGGCATTATCTCATAAGGGAAATATTGGACAATCAAATTAATGACTGCCCAGGCTTCAGGATGTCTTTTTACACTATATAAAGGTGGACATTTACATTGGAAACGTTTAGTTCAGCTGTTAATGAAGTTTCGTTTTTTTAGTGCTGAAAATTCATTGTCTGCTGGCGCTGTACACTTTTTCTAAGTGTTGCAATATCTCATGAAGGAAATACTGGACAATCAAATTAATGACTTTCCAGGCTTCAGGATGCCTTTCTACACTATATAAAGGTGGAAATTTACATTGGAAACGTTTGGTTTAGCTGTTATAAAAGTTTGGTTTTTTAGTGCTGTAAATGCATTTTCAGCTCGCGCTGTACACATTTGCTATGAGAGGCATTATCTCATAAGGGAAATATTGGACAATCAAATTAATGACTGCCCAGGCTTCAGGATGTCTTTTTACACTATATAAAGGTTGAAATTTACATTGGAAACGTTTGGTTTAGCTGTTATAAAAGTTTGGTTTTTTAGTGCTGTAAATGCATTTTCAGCTCGCGCTGTACACATTTGCTATGAGAGGCATTATCTCATAAGGGAAATATTGGACAATCAAATTAATGACTGCCCAGGCTTCAGGATGTCTTTTTACACTATATAAAGGTGGAAATTTACATTGGAAACGTTTAGTTTAGCTGTTAATGAAGTTTCGTTTTTTTAGTGCTGGAAATTCATTGTCTGCTGGCGCTGTACACTTTTTCTAAGTGTTGCAATATCTCATGAAGGAAATACTGGACAATCAAATTAAAGACTTTCCAGGCTTCAGGATGCCTTTTTACACTATATAAAGGTGGAAATTTACATTGGAAACGTTTGGTTTAGCTGTTATAAAAGTTTGGTTTTTTAGTGCTGTAAATGCATTTTCAGCTCGCGCTGTACACATTTGCTATGAGAGGCATTATCTCATAAGGGAAATATTGGACAATCAAATTAATGACTGCCCAGGCTTCAGGATGTCTTTTTACACTATATAAAGGTGGAAATTTACATTGGAAACATTTAGTTTAGCTGTTAATGAAGTTTCGTTTTTTTAGTGCTGAAAATTCATTGTCTGCTGGCGCTGTACACTTTTTCTAAGTGTTGCAATATCTCATGAAGGAAATACTGGACAATCAAATTAATGACTTTCCAGGCTTCAGGATGCCTTTCTACACTATATAAAGGTGGAAATTTACATTGGAAACGTTTGGTTTAGCTGTTATAAAAGTTTGTTTTTTTAGTGCTGTAAATGCATTTTCAGCTCGCGCTGTACACATTTGCTATGAGAGGCATTATCTCATAAGGGAAATATTGGACAATCAAATTAATGACTGCCCAGGCTTCAGGATGTCTTTTTACACTATATAAAGGTGGAAATTTACATTGGAAACGTTTGGTTTAGCTGTTATAAAAGTTTGGTTTTTTAGTGCTGTAAATGCATTTTCAGCTCGCGCTGTACACATTTGCTATGAGAGGCATTATCTCATAAGGGAAATATTGGACAATCAAATTAATGACTGCCCAGGCTTCAGGATGTCTTTTTACACTATATAAAGGTGGAAATTTACATTGGAAACGTTTGGTTTAGCTGTTATAAAAGTTTGGTTTTTTAGTGCTGAAAATGCATTTTCAGCTCGCACTGTACACATTTGCTATGTGAGGCATTATCTCATAAGGGAAATACTGGACAATCAAATTAATGACTTCCCAGGCTTCAGGATGCATTTTTACACTCTATAAATGTGGAAATTTACATTGGAAACGTTTGGTTTAGCTGTTATAAAAGTTTGTTTTTTTAGTGCTGTAAATGCATTTTCAGCTCGCGCTGTACACATTTGCTATGTGAGGCATTATCTCATAAGGGAAATACTGGACAATCAAATTAATGACTGCCCAGGCTTCAGGATGTCTTTTTACACTATATAAAGGTGGAAATTTACATTGGAAACGTTTGGTTTAGCTGTTATAAAAGTTTGGTTTTTTAGTGCTGAAAATGCATTTTCAGCTCGCACTGTACACATTTGCTATGTGAGGCATTATCTCATAAGGGAAATACTGGACAATCAAATTAATGACTTCCCAGGCTTCAGGATGCCTTTTTACACTCTATAAATGTGGAAATTTACATTGGAAACGTTTGGTTTAGCTGTTAATGAAGTTTCGTTTTTTTAGTGCTGAAAATTCATTGTCTGCTGGCGCTGTACACTTTTTCTAAGTGTTGCAATATCTCATGAAGGAAATACTGGACAATCAAATTAATGACTTTCCAGGCTTCAGGATGCCTTTCTACACTATATAAAGGTGGAAATTTACATTGGAAACGTTTGGTTTAGCTGTTATAAAAGTTTGGTTTTTTAGTGCTGTAAATGCATTTTCAGCTCGCGCTGTACACATTTGCTATGAGAGGCATTATCTCATAAGGGAAATATTGGACAATCAAATTAATGACTGCCCAGGCTTCAGGATGTCTTTTTACACTATATAAAGGTGGAAATTTACATTGGAAACGTTTAGTTTAGCTGTTAATGAAGTTTCGTTTTTTTAGTGCTGGAAATTCATTGTCTGCTGGCGCTGTACACTTTTTCTAAGTGTTGCAATATCTCATGAAGGAAATACTGGACAATCAAATTAAAGACTTTCCAGGCTTCAGGATGCCTTTTTACACTATATAAAGGTGGAAATTTACATTGGAAACGTTTGGTTTAGCTGTTATAAAAGTTTGGTTTTTTAGTGCTGTAAATGCATTTTCAGCTCGCGCTGTACACATTTGCTATGAGAGGCATTATCTCATAAGGGAAATATTGGACAATCAAATTAATGACTGCCCAGGCTTCAGGATGTCTTTTTACACTATATAAAGGTGGAAATTTACATTGGAAACATTTAGTTTAGCTGTTAATGAAGTTTCGTTTTTTTAGTGCTGAAAATTCATTGTCTGCTGGCGCTGTACACTTTTTCTAAGTGTTGCAATATCTCATGAAGGAAATACTGGACAATCAAATTAATGACTTTCCAGGCTTCAGGATGCCTTTCTACACTATATAAAGGTGGAAATTTACATTGGAAACGTTTGGTTTAGCTGTTATAAAAGTTTGTTTTTTTAGTGCTGTAAATGCATTTTCAGCTCGCGCTGTACACATTTGCTATGAGAGGCATTATCTCATAAGGGAAATATTGGACAATCAAATTAATGACTGCCCAGGCTTCAGGATGTCTTTTTACACTATATAAAGGTGGAAATTTACATTGGAAACGTTTGGTTTAGCTGTTATAAAAGTTTGGTTTTTTAGTGCTGTAAATGCATTTTCAGCTCGCGCTGTACACATTTGCTATGAGAGGCATTATCTCATAAGGGAAATATTGGACAATCAAATTAATGGCTGCCCGGGCTTCAGGATGACTTTTTACACTATATAAAGGTGGAAATTTACATTGGAAACGTTTAGTTTAGCTGTTAATGAAGTTTCGTTTTTTTAGTGCTGAAAATTCATTGTCTGCTGGCGCTGTACACTTTTTCTAAATGTTGCAATATCTCATGAAGGAAATACTGGACAATCAAATTAATGACTTTCCAGGCTTCAGGATGCCTTTCTACACTATATAAAGGTGGAAATTTACATTGGAAACGTTTGGTTTAGCTGTTATAAAAGTTTGTTTTTTTAGTGCTGTAAATGCATTTTCAGCTCGCGCTGTACACATTTGCTATGAGAGGCATTATCTCATAAGGGAAATATTGGACAATCAAATTAATGACTGCCCAGGCTTCAGGATGTCTTTTTACACTATATAAAGGTGGAAATTTACATTGGAAACGTTTGGTTTAGCTGTTATAAAAGTTTGTTTTTTTAGTGCTGTAAATGCATTTTCAGCTCGCGCTGTACACATTTGCTATGAGAGGCATTATCTCATAAGGGAAATATTGGACAATCAAATTAATGACTGCCCAGGCTTCAGGATGTCTTTTTACACTATATAAAGGTGGAAATTTACATTGGAAACGTTTGGTTTAGCTGTTATAAAAGTTTGTTTTTTTAGTGCTGTAAATGCATTTTCAGCTCGCACTGTACACATTTGCTATGAGAGGCATTATCTCATAAGGGAAATATTGGACAATCAAATTAATGACTGCCCAGGCTTCAGGATGTCTTTTTACACTATATAAAGGTGGAAATTTACATTGGAAACGTTTACTTTAGCTGTTAATGAAGTTTCGTTTATTTAGTGCTGAAAATTCATTGTCTGCTGGCGCTGTACACTTTTTCTAAGTGTTGCAATATCTCATGAAGGAAATACTGGACAATCAAATTAATGACTTTCCAGGCTTCAGGATGCCTTTCTACATATATAAAGGTGGAAATTTACATTGGAAACGTTTGGTTTAGCTGTTATAAAAGTTTGTTTTTTTAGTGCTGTAAATGCATTTTCAGCTCGCACTGTACACATTTGCTATGTGAGGCATTATCTCATAAGGGAAATACTGGACAATCAAATTAATGACTTCCCAGGCTTCAGGATGCCTTTTTACACTCTATAAATGTGGAAATTTACATTGGAAACGTTTGGTTTAGCTGTTAATGAAGTTTCGTTTTTTTAGTGCTGAAAATTCATTGTCTGCTGGCGCTGTACACTTTTTCTAAGTGTTGCAATATCTCATGAAGGAAATACTGGACAATCAAATTAATGACTTTCCAGGCTTCAGGATGCCTTTCTACACTATATAAAGGTGGAAATTTACATTGGAAACGTTTGGTTTAGCTGTTATAAAAGTTTGGTTTTTTAGTGCTGAAAATGCATTTTCAGCTCGCACTGTACACATTTGCTATGTGAGGCATTATCTCATAAGGGAAATACTGGACAATCAAATTAATGACTTCCCAGGCTTCAGGATGCCTTTTTACACTCTATAAATGTGGAAATTTACATTGGAAACGTTTGGTTTAGCTGTTAATGAAGTTTCGTTTTTTTAGTGCTGAAAATTCATTATCTGCTGGCGCTGTACACTTTTTCTAAGTGTTGCAATATCTCATGAAGGAAATACTGGACAATCAAATTAATGACTTTCCAGGCTTCAGGATGCCTTTCTACACTATATAAAGGTGGAAATTTACATTGGAAACGTTTGGTTTAGCTGTTAATGAAGTTTCGTTTTTTTTAGTGCTGAAAATTCATTGTCTGCTGGCGCTGTACACTTTTTCTAAGTGTTGCAATATCTCATGAAGGAAATACTGGACAATCAAATTAATGACTTTCCAGGCTTCAGGATGCCTTTCTACACTATATAAAGGTGGAAATTTACATTGGAAACGTTTGGTTTAGCTGTTATAAAAGTTTGGTTTTTTAGTGCTGTAAATGCATTTTCAGCTCGCGCTGTACACATTTGCTATGAGAGGCATTATCTCATAAGGGAAATATTGGACAATCAAATTAATGACTGCCCAGGCTTCAGGATGTCTTTTTACACTATATAAAGGTGGACATTTACATTGGAAACGTTTAGTTCAGCTGTTAATGAAGTTTCGTTTTTTTAGTGCTGAAAATTCATTGTCTGCTGGCGCTGTACACTTTTTCTAAGTGTTGCAATATCTCATGAAGGAAATACTGGACAATCAAATTAATGACTTTCCAGGCTTCAGGATGCCTTTCTACACTATATAAAGGTGGAAATTTACATTGGAAACGTTTGGTTTAGCTGTTATAAAAGTTTGGTTTTTTAGTGCTGTAAATGCATTTTCAGCTCGCGCTGTACACATTTGCTATGAGAGGCATTATCTCATAAGGGAAATATTGGACAATCAAATTAATGACTGCCCAGGCTTCAGGATGTCTTTTTACACTATATAAAGGTTGAAATTTACATTGGAAACGTTTGGTTTAGCTGTTATAAAAGTTTGGTTTTTTAGTGCTGTAAATGCATTTTCAGCTCGCGCTGTACACATTTGCTATGAGAGGCATTATCTCATAAGGGAAATATTGGACAATCAAATTAATGACTGCCCAGGCTTCAGGATGTCTTTTTACACTATATAAAGGTGGAAATTTACATTGGAAACGTTTAGTTTAGCTGTTAATGAAGTTTCGTTTTTTTAGTGCTGGAAATTCATTGTCTGCTGGCGCTGTACACTTTTTCTAAGTGTTGCAATATCTCATGAAGGAAATACTGGACAATCAAATTAAAGACTTTCCAGGCTTCAGGATGCCTTTTTACACTATATAAAGGTGGAAATTTACATTGGAAACGTTTGGTTTAGCTGTTATAAAAGTTTGGTTTTTTAGTGCTGTAAATGCATTTTCAGCTCGCGCTGTACACATTTGCTATGAGAGGCATTATCTCATAAGGGAAATATTGGACAATCAAATTAATGACTGCCCAGGCTTCAGGATGTCTTTTTACACTATATAAAGGTGGAAATTTACATTGGAAACATTTAGTTTAGCTGTTAATGAAGTTTCGTTTTTTTAGTGCTGAAAATTCATTGTCTGCTGGCGCTGTACACTTTTTCTAAGTGTTGCAATATCTCATGAAGGAAATACTGGACAATCAAATTAATGACTTTCCAGGCTTCAGGATGCCTTTCTACACTATATAAAGGTGGAAATTTACATTGGAAACGTTTGGTTTAGCTGTTATAAAAGTTTGTTTTTTTAGTGCTGTAAATGCATTTTCAGCTCGCGCTGTACACATTTGCTATGAGAGGCATTATCTCATAAGGGAAATATTGGACAATCAAATTAATGACTGCCCAGGCTTCAGGATGTCTTTTTACACTATATAAAGGTGGAAATTTACATTGGAAACGTTTGGTTTAGCTGTTATAAAAGTTTGGTTTTTTAGTGCTGTAAATGCATTTTCAGCTCGCGCTGTACACATTTGCTATGAGAGGCATTATCTCATAAGGGAAATATTGGACAATCAAATTAATGACTGCCCAGGCTTCAGGATGTCTTTTTACACTATATAAAGGTGGAAATTTACATTGGAAACGTTTGGTTTAGCTGTTATAAAAGTTTGGTTTTTTAGTGCTGAAAATGCATTTTCAGCTCGCACTGTACACATTTGCTATGTGAGGCATTATCTCATAAGGGAAATACTGGACAATCAAATTAATGACTTCCCAGGCTTCAGGATGCATTTTTACACTCTATAAATGTGGAAATTTACATTGGAAACGTTTGGTTTAGCTGTTATAAAAGTTTGTTTTTTTAGTGCTGTAAATGCATTTTCAGCTCGCGCTGTACACATTTGCTATGTGAGGCATTATCTCATAAGGGAAATACTGGACAATCAAATTAATGACTGCCCAGGCTTCAGGATGTCTTTTTACACTATATAAAGGTGGAAATTTACATTGGAAACGTTTGGTTTAGCTGTTATAAAAGTTTGGTTTTTTAGTGCTGAAAATGCATTTTCAGCTCGCACTGTACACATTTGCTATGTGAGGCATTATCTCATAAGGGAAATACTGGACAATCAAATTAATGACTTCCCAGGCTTCAGGATGCCTTTTTACACTCTATAAATGTGGAAATTTACATTGGAAACGTTTGGTTTAGCTGTTAATGAAGTTTCGTTTTTTTAGTGCTGAAAATTCATTGTCTGCTGGCGCTGTACACTTTTTCTAAGTGTTGCAATATCTCATGAAGGAAATACTGGACAATCAAATTAATGACTTTCCAGGCTTCAGGATGCCTTTCTACACTATATAAAGGTGGAAATTTACATTGGAAACGTTTGGTTTAGCTGTTATAAAAGTTTGGTTTTTTAGTGCTGTAAATGCATTTTCAGCTCGCGCTGTACACATTTGCTATGAGAGGCATTATCTCATAAGGGAAATATTGGACAATCAAATTAATGACTGCCCAGGCTTCAGGATGTCTTTTTACACTATATAAAGGTGGAAATTTACATTGGAAACGTTTAGTTTAGCTGTTAATGAAGTTTCGTTTTTTTAGTGCTGGAAATTCATTGTCTGCTGGCGCTGTACACTTTTTCTAAGTGTTGCAATATCTCATGAAGGAAATACTGGACAATCAAATTAAAGACTTTCCAGGCTTCAGGATGCCTTTTTACACTATATAAAGGTGGAAATTTACATTGGAAACGTTTGGTTTAGCTGTTATAAAAGTTTGGTTTTTTAGTGCTGTAAATGCATTTTCAGCTCGCGCTGTACACATTTGCTATGAGAGGCATTATCTCATAAGGGAAATATTGGACAATCAAATTAATGACTGCCCAGGCTTCAGGATGTCTTTTTACACTATATAAAGGTGGAAATTTACATTGGAAACATTTAGTTTAGCTGTTAATGAAGTTTCGTTTTTTTAGTGCTGAAAATTCATTGTCTGCTGGCGCTGTACACTTTTTCTAAGTGTTGCAATATCTCATGAAGGAAATACTGGACAATCAAATTAATGACTTTCCAGGCTTCAGGATGCCTTTCTACACTATATAAAGGTGGAAATTTACATTGGAAACGTTTGGTTTAGCTGTTATAAAAGTTTGTTTTTTTAGTGCTGTAAATGCATTTTCAGCTCGCGCTGTACACATTTGCTATGAGAGGCATTATCTCATAAGGGAAATATTGGACAATCAAATTAATGACTGCCCAGGCTTCAGGATGTCTTTTTACACTATATAAAGGTGGAAATTTACATTGGAAACGTTTGGTTTAGCTGTTATAAAAGTTTGGTTTTTTAGTGCTGTAAATGCATTTTCAGCTCGCGCTGTACACATTTGCTATGAGAGGCATTATCTCATAAGGGAAATATTGGACAATCAAATTAATGGCTGCCCGGGCTTCAGGATGACTTTTTACACTATATAAAGGTGGAAATTTACATTGGAAACGTTTAGTTTAGCTGTTAATGAAGTTTCGTTTTTTTAGTGCTGAAAATTCATTGTCTGCTGGCGCTGTACACTTTTTCTAAATGTTGCAATATCTCATGAAGGAAATACTGGACAATCAAATTAATGACTTTCCAGGCTTCAGGATGCCTTTCTACACTATATAAAGGTGGAAATTTACATTGGAAACGTTTGGTTTAGCTGTTATAAAAGTTTGTTTTTTTAGTGCTGTAAATGCATTTTCAGCTCGCGCTGTACACATTTGCTATGAGAGGCATTATCTCATAAGGGAAATATTGGACAATCAAATTAATGACTGCCCAGGCTTCAGGATGTCTTTTTACACTATATAAAGGTGGAAATTTACATTGGAAACGTTTGGTTTAGCTGTTATAAAAGTTTGTTTTTTTAGTGCTGTAAATGCATTTTCAGCTCGCGCTGTACACATTTGCTATGAGAGGCATTATCTCATAAGGGAAATATTGGACAATCAAATTAATGACTGCCCAGGCTTCAGGATGTCTTTTTACACTATATAAAGGTGGAAATTTACATTGGAAACGTTTGGTTTAGCTGTTATAAAAGTTTGTTTTTTTAGTGCTGTAAATGCATTTTCAGCTCGCACTGTACACATTTGCTATGAGAGGCATTATCTCATAAGGGAAATATTGGACAATCAAATTAATGACTGCCCAGGCTTCAGGATGTCTTTTTACACTATATAAAGGTGGAAATTTACATTGGAAACGTTTACTTTAGCTGTTAATGAAGTTTCGTTTATTTAGTGCTGAAAATTCATTGTCTGCTGGCGCTGTACACTTTTTCTAAGTGTTGCAATATCTCATGAAGGAAATACTGGACAATCAAATTAATGACTTTCCAGGCTTCAGGATGCCTTTCTACACTATATAAAGGTGGAAATTTACATTGGAAACGTTTGGTTTAGCTGTTATAAAAGTTTGTTTTTTTAGTGCTGTAAATGCATTTTCAGCTCGCACTGTACACATTTGCTATGTGAGGCATTATCTCATAAGGGAAATACTGGACAATCAAATTAATGACTTCCCAGGCTTCAGGATGCCTTTTTACACTCTATAAATGTGGAAATTTACATTGGAAACGTTTGGTTTAGCTGTTAATGAAGTTTCGTTTTTTTAGTGCTGAAAATTCATTGTCTGCTGGCGCTGTACACTTTTTCTAAGTGTTGCAATATCTCATGAAGGAAATACTGGACAATCAAATTAATGACTTTCCAGGCTTCAGGATGCCTTTCTACACTATATAAAGGTGGAAATTTACATTGGAAACGTTTGGTTTAGCTGTTATAAAAGTTTGGTTTTTTAGTGCTGTAAATGCATTTTCAGCTCGCGCTGTACACATTTGCTATGAGAGGCATTATCTCATAAGGGAAATATTGGACAATCAAATTAATGACTGCCCAGGCTTCAGGATGTCTTTTTACACTATATAAAGGTGGAAATTTACATTGGAAACGTTTGGTTTAGCTGTTATAAAAGTTTGTTTTTTTAGTGCTGTAAATGCATTTTCAGCTCGCACTGTACACATTTGCTATGAGAGGCATTATCTCATAAGGGAAATATTGGACAATCAAATTAATGACTGCCCAGGCTTCAGGATGTCTTTTTACACTATATAAGGGTGGAAATTTACATTGGAAACGTTTAGTTTAGCTGTTAATGAAGTTTCGTTTTTTTAGTGCTGAAAATTCATTGTCTGCTGGCGCTGTACACATTTGCTATGTGAGGCATTATCTCATAAGGGAAATACTGGACAATCAAATTAATGACTGCCCAGGCTTCAGGATGTCTTTTTACACTATATAAAGGTGGAAATTTACATTGGAAACGTTTGGTTTAGCTGTTATAAAAGTTTGGTTTTTTAGTGCTGAAAATGCATTTTCAGCTCGCACTGTACACATTTGCTATGTGAGGCATTATCTCATAAGGGAAATACTGGACAATCAAATTAATGACTGCCCAGGCTTCAGGATGCCTTTTTACACTCTATAAATGTGGAAATTTACATTGGAAACGTTTGGTTTAGCTGTTAATGAAGTTTCGTTTTTTTAGTGCTGAAAATTCATTGTCTGCTGGCGCTGTACACTTTTTCTAAGTGTTGCAATATCTCATGAAGGAAATACTGGACAATCAAATTAATGACTTTCCAGGCTTCAGGATGCCTTTCTACACTATATAAAGGTGGAAATTTACAATTGAAACGTTTGGTTTAGCTGTTATAAAAGTTTGGTTTTTTAGTGCTGTAAATGCATTTTCAGCTCGCGCTGTACACATTTGCTATGAGAGGCATTATCTCATAAGGGAAATATTGGACAATCAAATTAATGACTGCCCAGGCTTCAGGATGTCTTTTTACACTATATAAAGGTGGAAATTTACATTGGAAACGTTTGGTTTAGCTGTTATAAAAGTTTGGTTTTTTAGTGCTGAAAATGCATTTTCAGCTCGCACTGTACACATTTGCTATGTGAGGCATTATCTCATAAGGGAAATACTGGACAATCAAATTAATGACTTCCCAGGCTTCAGGATGCCTTTTTACACTCTATAAATGTGGAAATTTACATTGGAAACGTTTGGTTTAGCTGTTAATGAAGTTTCGTTTTTTTAGTGCTGAAAATTCATTGTCTGCTGGCGCTGTACACTTTTTCTAAGTGTTGCAATATCTCATGAAGGAAATACTGGACAATCAAATTAATGACTTTCCAGGCTTCAGGATGCCTTTCTACACTATATAAAGGTGGAAATTTACATTGGAAACGTTTGGTTTAGCTGTTAATGAAGTTTCGTTTTTTTTAGTGCTGAAAATTCATTGTCTGCTGGCGCTGTACACTTTTTCTAAGTGTTGCAATATCTCATGAAGGAAATACTGGACAATCAAATTAATGACTTTCCAGGCTTCAGGATGCCTTTCTACACTATATAAAGGTGGAAATTTACATTGGAAACGTTTGGTTTAGCTGTTATAAAAGTTTGTTTTTTTAGTGCTGTAAATGCATTTTCAGCTCGCGCTGTACACATTTGCTATGAGAGGCATTATCTCATAAGGGAAATATTGGACAATCAAATTAATGACTGCCCAGGCTTCAGGATGTCTTTTTACACTATATAAAGGTGGACATTTACATTGGAAACGTTTAGTTCAGCTGTTAATGAAGTTTCGTTTTTTTAGTGCTGAAAATTCATTGTCTGCTGGCGCTGTACACTTTTTCTAAGTGTTGCAATATCTCATGAAGGAAATACTGGACAATCAAATTAATGACTTTCCAGGCTTCAGGATGCCTTTCTACACTATATAAAGGTGGAAATTTACATTGGAAACGTTTGGTTTAGCTGTTATAAAAGTTTGGGTTTTTAGTGCTGTAAATGCATTTTCAGCTCGCGCTGTACACATTTGCTATGAGAGGCATTATCTCATAAGGGAAATATTGGACAATCAAATTAATGACTGCCCAGGCTTCAGGATGTCTTTTTACACTATATAAAGGTTGAAATTTACATTGGAAACGTTTGGTTTAGCTGTTATAAAAGTTTGGTTTTTTAGTGCTGTAAATGCATTTTCAGCTCGCGCTGTACACATTTGCTATGAGAGGCATTATCTCATAAGGGAAATATTGGACAATCAAATTAATGACTGCCCAGGCTTCAGGATGTCTTTTTACACTATATAAAGGTGGAAATTTACATTGGAAACGTTTAGTTTAGCTGTTAATGAAGTTTCGTTTTTTTAGTGCTGGAAATTCATTGTCTGCTGGCGCTGTACACTTTTTCTAAGTGTTGCAATATCTCATGAAGGAAATACTGGACAATCAAATTAAAGACTTTCCAGGCTTCAGGATGCCTGTTTACACTATATAAAGGTGGAAATTTACATTGGAAACGTTTGGTTTAGCTGTTATAAAAGTTTGGTTTTTTAGTGCTGTAAATGCATTTTCAGCTCGCGCTGTACACATTTGCTATGAGAGGCATTATCTCATAAGGGAAATATTGGACAATCAAATTAATGACTGCCCAGGCTTCAGGATGTCTTTTTACACTATATAAAGGTGGAAATTTACATTGGAAACATTTAGTTTAGCTGTTAATGAAGTTTCGTTTTTTTAGTGCTGAAAATTCATTGTCTGCTGGCGCTGTACACTTTTTCTAAGTGTTGCAATATCTCATGAAGGAAATACTGGACAATCAAATTAATGACTTTCCAGGCTTCAGGATGCCTTTCTACACTATATAAAGGTGGAAATTTACATTGGAAACGTTTGGTTTAGCTGTTATAAAAGTTTGTTTTTTTAGTGCTGTAAATGCATTTTCAGCTCGCGCTGTACACATTTGCTATGAGAGGCATTATCTCATAAGGGAAATATTGGACAATCAAATTAATGACTGCCCAGGCTTCAGGATGTCTTTTTACACGATATAAAGGTGGAAATTTACATTGGAAACGTTTGGTTTAGCTGTTATAAAAGTTTGGTTTTTTAGTGCTGTAAATGCATTTTCAGCTCGCGCTGTACACATTTGCTATGAGAGGCATTATCTCATAAGCGAAATATTGGACAATCAAATTAATGACTGCCCAGGCTTCAGGATGTCTTTTAACACTATATAAAGGTGGAAATTTACATTGGAAACGTTTGGTTTAGCTGTTATAAAAGTTTGGTTTTTTAGTGCTGAAAATGCATTTTCAGCTCGCACTGTACACATTTGCTATGTGAGGCATTATCTCATAAGGGAAATACTGGACAATCAAATTAATGACTTCCCAGGCTTCAGGATGCCTTTTTACACTCTATAAATGTGGAAATTTACATTGGAAACGTTTGGTTTAGCTGTTAATGAAGTTTCGTTTTTTTAGTGCTGAAAATTCATTGTCTGCTGGCGCTGTACACTTTTTCTAAGTGTTGCAATATCTCATGAAGGAAATACTGGACAATCAAATTAATGACTTTCCAGGCTTCAGGATGCCTTTCTACACTATATAAAGGTGGAAATTTACATTGGAAACGTTTGGTTTAGCTGTTATAAAAGTTTGGTTTTTTAGTGCTGTAAATGCATTTTCAGCTCGCGCTGTACACATTTGCTAAGAGGCATTATCTCATAAGGGAAATATTGGACAATCAAATTAATGACTGCCCAGGCTTCAGGATGTCTTTTTACACTATATAAAGGTGGAAATTTACATTGGAAACGTTTAGTTTAGCTGTTAATGAAGTTTCGTTTTTTTAGTGCTGGAAATTCATTGTCTGCTGGCGCTGTACACTTTTTCTAAGTGTTGCAATATCTCATGAAGGAAATACTGGACAATCAAATTAAAGACTTTCCAGGCTTCAGGATGCCTTTTTACACTATATAAAGGTGGAAATTTACATTGGAAACGTTTGGTTTAGCTGTTATAAAAGTTTGGTTTTTTAGTGCTGTAAATGCATTTTCAGCTCGCGCTGTACACATTTGCTATGAGAGGCATTATCTCATAAGGGAAATATTGGACAATCAAATTAATGACTGCCCAGGCTTCAGGATGTCTTTTTACACTATATAAAGGTGGAAATTTACATTGGAAACGTTTGGTTTAGCTGTTATAAAAGTTTGGTTTTTTAGTGCTGAAAATGCATTTTCAGCTCGCACTGTACACATTTGCTATGTGAGGCATTATCTCATAAGGGAAATACTGGACAATCAAATTAATGACTTCCCAGGCTTCAGGATGCATTTTTACACTCTATAAATGTGGAAATTTACATTGGAAACGTTTGGTTTAGCTGTTATAAAAGTTTGTTTTTTTAGTGCTGTAAATGCATTTTCAGCTCGCGCTGTACACATTTGCTATGTGAGGCATTATCTCATAAGGGAAATACTGGACAATCAAATTAATGACTGCCCAGGCTTCAGGATGTCTTTTTACACTATATAAAGGTGGAAATTTACATTGGAAACGTTTGGTTTAGCTGTTATAAAAGTTTGGTTTTTTAGTGCTGAAAATGCATTTTCAGCTCGCACTGTACACATTTGCTATGTGAGGCATTATCTCATAAGGGAAATACTGGACAATCAAATTAATGACTTCCCAGGCTTCAGGATGCCTTTTTACACTCTATAAATGTGGAAATTTACATTGGAAACGTTTGGTTTAGCTGTTAATGAAGTTTCGTTTTTTTAGTGCTGAAAATTCATTGTCTGCTGGCGCTGTACACTTTTTCTAAGTGTTGCAATATCTCATGAAGGAAATACTGGACAATCAAATTAATGACTTTCCAGGCTTCAGGATGCCTTTCTACACTATATAAAGGTGGAAATTTACATTGGAAACGTTTGGTTTAGCTGTTATAAAAGTTTGGTTTTTTAGTGCTGTAAATGCATTTTCAGCTCGCGCTGTACACATTTGCTAAGAGGCATTATCTCATAAGGGAAATATTGGACAATCAAATTAATGACTGCCCAGGCTTCAGGATGTCTTTTTACACTATATAAAGGTGGAAATTTACATTGGAAACGTTTAGTTTAGCTGTTAATGAAGTTTCGTTTTTTTAGTGCTGGAAATTCATTGTCTGCTGGCGCTGTACACTTTTTCTAAGTGTTGCAATATCTCATGAAGGAAATACTGGACAATCAAATTAAAGACTTTCCAGGCTTCAGGATGCCTTTTTACACTATATAAAGGTGGAAATTTACATTGGAAACGTTTGGTTTAGCTGTTATAAAAGTTTGGTTTTTTAGTGCTGTAAATGCATTTTCAGCTCGCGCTGTACACATTTGCTATGAGAGGCATTATCTCATAAGGGAAATATTGGACAATCAAATTAATGACTGCCCAGGCTTCAGGATGTCTTTTTACACTATATAAAGGTGGAAATTTACATTGGAAACGTTTGGTTTAGCTGTTATAAAAGTTTGGTTTTTTAGTGCTGAAAATGCATTTTCAGCTCGCACTGTACACATTTGCTATGTGAGGCATTATCTCATAAGGGAAATACTGGACAATCAAATTAATGACTTCCCAGGCTTCAGGATGCATTTTTACACTCTATAAATGTGGAAATTTACATTGGAAACGTTTGGTTTAGCTGTTATAAAAGTTTGTTTTTTTAGTGCTGTAAATGCATTTTCAGCTCGCGCTGTACACATTTGCTATGTGAGGCATTATCTCATAAGGGAAATACTGGACAATCAAATTAATGACTGCCCAGGCTTCAGGATGTCTTTTTACACTATATAAAGGTGGAAATTTACATTGGAAACGTTTGGTTTAGCTGTTATAAAAGTTTGGTTTTTAGTGCTGAAAATGCATTTTCAGCTCGCACTGTACACATTTGCTATGTGAGGCATTATCTCATAAGGGAAATACTGGACAATCAAATTAATGACTTCCCAGGCTTCAGGATGCCTTTTTACACTCTATAAATGTGGAAATTTACATTGGAAACGTTTGGTTTAGCTGTTAATGAAGTTTCGTTTTTTTAGTGCTGAAAATTCATTGTCTGCTGGCGCTGTACACTTTTTCTAAGTGTTGCAATATCTCATGAAGGAAATACTGGACAATCAAATTAATGACTTTCCAGGCTTCAGGATGCCTTTCTACACTATATAAAGGTGGAAATTTACATTGGAAACGTTTGGTTTAGCTGTTATAAAAGTTTGGTTTTTTAGTGCTGTAAATGCATTTTCAGCTCGCGCTGTACACATTTGCTATGAGAGGCATTATCTCATAAGGGAAATATTGGACAATCAAATTAATGACTGCCCAGGCTTCAGGATGTCTTTTTACACTATATAAAGGTGGAAATTTACATTGGAAACGTTTAGTTTAGCTGTTAATGAAGTTTCGTTTTTTTAGTGCTGGAAATTCATTGTCTGCTGGCGCTGTACACTTTTTCTAAGTGTTGCAATATCTCATGAAGGAAATACTGGACAATCAAATTAAAGACTTTCCAGGCTTCAGGATGCCTTTTTACACTATATAAAGGTGGAAATTTACATTGGAAACGTTTGGTTTAGCTGTTATAAAAGTTTGGTTTTTTAGTGCTGTAAATGCATTTTCAGCTCGCGCTGTACACATTTGCTATGAGAGGCATTATCTCATAATGGAAATATTGGACAATCAAATTAATGACTGCCCAGGCTTCAGGATGTCTTTTTACACTATATAAAGGTGGAAATTTACATTGGAAACATTTAGTTTAGCTGTTAATGAAGTTTCGTTTTTTTAGTGCTGAAAATTCATTTTCTGCTGGCGCTGTACACTTTTTCTAAGTGTTGCAATATCTCATGAAGGAAATACTGGACAATCAAATTAATGACTTTCCAGGCTTCAGGATGCCTTTCTACACTATATAAAGGTGGAAATTTACATTGGAAACGTTTGGTTTAGCTGTTATAAAAGTTTGTTTTTTTAGTGCTGTAAATGCATTTTCAGCTCGCGCTGTACACATTTGCTATGAGAGGCATTATCTCATAAGGGAAATATTGGACAATCAAATTAATGACTGCCCAGGCTTCAGGATGTCTTTTTACACTATATAAAGGTGGAAATTTACATTGGAAACGTTTGGTTTAGCTGTTATAAAAGTTTGGTTTTTTAGTGCTGTAAATGCATTTTCAGCTCGCGCTGTACACATTTGCTATGAGAGGCATTATCTCATAAGGGAAATATTGGACAATCAAATTAATGGCTGCCCGGGCTTCAGGATGTCTTTTTACACTATATAAAGGTGGAAATTTACATTGGAAACGTTTAGTTTAGCTGTTAATGAAGTTTCGTTTTTTTAGTGCTGAAAATTCATTGTCTGCTGGCGCTGTACACTTTTTCTAAATGTTGCAATATCTCATGAAGGAAATACTGGACAATCAAATTAATGACTTTCCAGGCTTCAGGATGCCTTTCTACACTATATAAAGGTGGAAATTTACATTGGAAACGTTTGGTTTAGCTGTTATAAAAGTTTGGTTTTTTAGTGCTGTAAATGCATTTTCAGCTCGCGCTGTACACATTTGCTATGAGAGGCATTATCTCATAAGGGAAATATTGGACAATCAAATTAATGACTGCCCAGGCTTCAGGATGTCTTTTTACACTATATAAAGGTGGAAATTTACATTGGAAACGTTTAGTTTAGCTGTTAATGAAGTTTCGTTTTTTTAGTGCTGGAAATTCATTGTCTGCTGGCGCTGTACACTTTTTCTAAGTGTTGCAATATCTCATGAAGGAAATACTGGACAATCAAATTAAAGACTTTCCAGGCTTCAGGATGCCTTTTTACACTATATAAAGGTGGAAATTTACATTGGAAACGTTTGGTTTAGCTGTTATAAAAGTTTGGTTTTTTAGTGCTGTAAATGCATTTTCAGCTCGCGCTGTACACATTTGCTATGAGAGGCATTATCTCATAAGGGAAATATTGGACAATCAAATTAATGACTGCCCAGGCTTCAGGATGTCTTTTTACACTATATAAAGATGGAAATTTACATTGGAAACATTTAGTTTAGCTGTTAATGAAGTTTCGTTTTTTTAGTGCTGAAAATTCATTTTCTGCTGGCGCTGTACACTTTTTCTAAGTGTTGCAATATCTCATGAAGGAAATACTGGACAATCAAATTAATGACTTTCCAGGCTTCAGGATGCCTTTCTACACTATATAAAGGTGGAAATTTACATTGGAAACGTTTGGTTTAGCTGTTATAAAAGTTTGTTTTTTTAGTGCTGTAAATGCATTTTCAGCTCGCGCTGTACACATTTGCTATGAGAGGCATTATCTCATAAGGGAAATATTGGACAATCAAATTAATGACTGCCCAGGCTTCAGGATGTCTTTTTACACTATATAAAGGTGGAAATTTACATTGGAAACATTTAGTTTAGCTGTTAATGAAGTTTCGTTTTTTTAGTGCTGAAAATTCATTGTCTGCTGGCGCTGTACACTTTTTCTAAGTGTTGCAATATCTCATGAAGGAAATACTGGACTGTTAATGAAGTTTCGTTTTTTTAGTGCTGAAAATTCATTGTCTGCTGGCGCTGTACACTTTTTCTAAGTGTTGCAATATCTCATGAAGGAAATACTGGACAATCAAATTAATGACTTTCCAGGCTTCAGATGCCTTTCTACACTATATAAAGGTGGAAATTTACATTGGAAACGTTTGGTTTAGCTGTTATAAATAGTTTGTTTTTTTAGTGCTGTAAATGCATTTTCAGCTCGCACTGTACACATTTGCTATGTGAGGCATTATCTCATAAGGGAAATACTGGACAATCAAATTAATGACTTCCCAGGCTTCAGGATGCATTTTTACACTCTATAAATGTGGAAATTTACATTGGAAACGTTTGGTTTAGCTGTTATAAAAGTTTGTTTTTTTAGTGCTGTAAATGCATTTTCAGCTCGCGCTGTACACATTTGCTATGTGAGGCATTATCTCATAAGGGAAATACTGGACAATCAAATTAATGACTGCCCAGGCTTCAGGATGTCTTTTTACACTATATAAAGGTGGAAATTTACATTGGAAACGTTTGGTTTAGCTGTTATAAAAGTTTGGTTTTTTAGTGCTGAAAATGCATTTTCAGCTCGCACTGTACACATTTGCTATGTGAGGCATTATCTCATAAGGGAAATACTGGACAATCAAATTAATGACTTCCCAGGCTTCAGGATGCCTTTTTACACTCTATAAATGTGGAAATTTACATTGGAAACGTTTGGTTTAGCTGTTAATGAAGTTTCGTTTTTTTAGTGCTGAAAATTCATTGTCTGCTGGCGCTGTACACTTTTTCTAAGTGTTGCAATATCTCATGAAGGAAATACTGGACAATCAAATTAATGACTTTCCAGGCTTCAGGATGCCTTTCTACACTATATAAAGGTGGAAATTTACATTGGAAACGTTTGGTTTAGCTGTTATAAAAGTTTGGTTTTTTAGTGCTGTAAATGCATTTTCAGCTCGCGCTGTACACATTTGCTATGAGAGGCATTATCTCATAAGGGAAATATTGGACAATCAAATTAATGACTGCCCAGGCTTCAGGATGTCTTTTTACACTATATAAAGGTGGAAATTTACATTGGAAACGTTTAGTTTAGCTGTTAATGAAGTTTCGTTTTTTTAGTGCTGGAAATTCATTGTCTGCTGGCGCTGTACACTTTTTCTAAGTGTTGCAATATCTCATGAAGGAAATACTGGACAATCAAATTAAAGACTTTCCAGGCTTCAGGATGCCTTTTTACACTATATAAAGGTGGAAATTTACATTGGAAACGTTTGGTTTAGCTGTTATAAAAGTTTGGTTTTTTAGTGCTGTAAATGCATTTTCAGCTCGCGCTGTACACATTTGCTATGAGAGGCATTATCTCATAAGGGAAATATTGGACAATCAAATTAATGACTGCCCAGGCTTCAGGATGTCTTTTTACACTATATAAAGGTGGAAATTTACATTGGAAACGTTTGGTTTAGCTGTTATAAAAGTTTGGTTTTTTAGTGCTGAAAATGCATTTTCAGCTCGCACTGTACACATTTGCTATGTGAGGCATTATGTCATAAGGGAAATACTGGACAATCAAATTAATGACTTCCCAGGCTTCAGGATGCCTTTTTACACTCTATAAATGTGGAAATTTACATTGGAAACGTTTGGTTTAGCTGTTAATGAAGTTTCGTTTTTTTAGTGCTGAAAATTCATTGTCTGCTGGCGCTGTACACTTTTTCTAAGTGTTGCAATATCTCATGAAGGAAATACTGGACAATCAAATTAATGACTTTCCAGGCTTCAGGATGCCTTTCTACACTATATAAAGGTGGAAATTTACATTGGAAACGTTTGGTTTAGCTGTTAATGAAGTTTCGTTTTTTTTAGTGCTGAAAATTCATTGTCTGCTGGCGCTGTACACTTTTTCTAAGTGTTGCAATATCTCATGAAGGAAATACTGGACAATCAAATTAATGACTTTCCAGGCTTCAGGATGCCTTTCTACACTATATAAAGGTGGAAATTTACATTGGAAACGTTTGGTTTAGCTGTTATAAAAGTTTGTTTTTTTAGTGCTGTAAATGCATTTTCAGCTCGCGCTGTACACATTTGCTATGAGAGGCATTATCTCATAAGGGAAATATTGGACAATAAAATTAATGACTGCCCAGGCTTCAGGATGTCTTTTTACACTATATAAAGGTGGAAATTTACATTGGAAACGTTTGGTTTAGCTGTTATAAAAGTTTGTTTTTTTAGTGCTGTAAATGCATTTTCAACTCGCGCTGTACACATTTGCTATGAGAGGCATTATCTCATAAGGGAAATATTGGACAATCAAATTAATGGCTGCCCAGGCTTCAGGATGTATTTTTACACTATATAAAGGTGGAAATTTACATTGGAAACGTTTAGTTTAGCTGTTAATGAAGTTTCGTTTTTTTAGTGCTGAAAATTCATTGTCTGCTGGCGCTGTACACTTTTTCTAAGTGTTGCAATATCTCATGAAGGAAATACTGGACAATCAAATTAATGACTTTCCAGGCTTCAGGATGCCTTTCTACACTATATAAAGGTGGAAATTTACATTGGAAACGTTTGGTTTAGCTGTTATAAATAGTTTGTTTTTTTAGTGCTGTAAATGCATTTTCAGCTCGCACTGTACACATTTGCTATGTGAGGCAATATCTCATAAGGGAAATACTGGACAATCAAATTAATGACTTCCCAGGCTTCAGGATGCCTTTTTACACTCTATAAATGTGGAAAATTACATTGGAAACGTTTGGTTTAGCTGTTAATGAAGTTTCGTTTTTTTAGTGCTGAAAATTCATTGTCTGCTGGCGCTGTACACTTTTTCTAAGTGTTGCAATATCTCATGAAGGAAATACTGGACAATCAAATTAATGACTTTCCAGGCTTCAGGATGCCTTTCTACACTATATAAAGGTGGAAATTTACATTGGAAACGTTTGGTTTAGCTGTTATAAAAGTTTGGTTTTTTAGTGCTGTAAATGCATTTTCAGCTCGCGCTGTACACATTTGCTATGAGAGGCATTATCTCATAAGGGAAATATTGGACAATCAAATTAATGACTGCCCAGGCTTCAGGATGTCTTTTTACACTATATAAGGGTGGAAATTTACATTGGAAACGTTTAGTTTAGCTGTTAATGAAGTTTCGTTTTTTTAGTGCTGAAAATTCATTGTCTGCTGGCGCTGTACACTTTTTCTAAGTGTTGCAATATCTCATGAAGGAAATACTGGACAATCAAATTAATGACTTTCCAGGCTTCAGGATGCCTTTCTACACTATATAAAGGTGGAAATGTACATTGGAAACGTTTGGTTTAGCTGTTATAAAAGTTTGGTTTTTTAGTGCTGTAAATGCATTTTCAGCTCGCGCTGTACACATTTGCTATGAGAGGCATTATCTCATAAGGGAAATATTGGACAATCAAATAATGACTGCCCAGGCTTCAGGATGTCTTTTTACACTATATAAAGGTGGAAATTTACATTGGAAACGTTTGGTTTAGCTGTTATAAAAGTTTGTTTTTTTTAGTGCTGAAAATGCATTTTCAGCTCGCACTGTCCACATTTGCTATGTGAGGCATTATCTCATAAGGGAAATACTGGACAATCAAATTAATGACTGCCCAGGCTTCAGGATGTCTTTTACACTATATAAAGGTGGAAATTTACATTTGAAACGTTTGGTTTAGCTGTTATAAAAGTTTGGTTTTTTAGTGCTGTAAATGCATTTTCAGCTCGCGCTGTACACATTTGCTATGAGAGGCATTATCTCATAAGGGAAATATTGGACAATCAAATTAATGACTGCCCAGGCTTCAGGATGTCTTTTTACACTATATAAAGGTGGAAATTTACATTGGAAACGTTTGGTTTAGCTGTTATAAAAGTTTGGTTTTTTAGTGCTGAAAATGCATTTTCAGCTCGCACTGTACACATTTGCTATGTGAGGCATTATCTCATAAGGGAAATACTGGACAATCAAATTAATGACTTCCCAGGCTTCAGGATGCCTTTTTACACTCTATAAATGTGGAAATTTACATTGGAAACGTTTGGTTTAGCTGTTAATGAAGTTTCGTTTTTTTAGTGCTGAAAATTCATTGTCTGCTGGCGCTGTACACTTTTTCTAAGTGTTGCAATATCTCATGAAGGAAATACTGGACAATCAAATTAATGACTTTCCAGGCTTCAGGATGCCTTTCTACACTATATAAAGGTGGAAATTTACATTGGAAACGTTTGGTTTAGCTGTTAATGAAGTTTCGTTTTTTTTAGTGCTGAAAATTCATTGTCTGCTGGCGCTGTACACTTTTTCTAAGTGTTGCAATATCTCATGAAGGAAATACTGGACAATCAAATTAATGACTTTCCAGGCTTCAGGATGCCTTTCTACACTATATAAAGGTGGAAATTTACATTGGAAACGTTTGGTTTAGCTGTTATAAAAGTTTGGTTTTTTAGTGCTGTAAATGCATTTTCAGCTCGCGCTGTACACATTTGCTATGAGAGGCATTATCTCATAAGGGAAATATTGGACAATCAAATTAATGGCTGCCCAGGCTTCAGGATGTCTTTTTACACTATATAAAGGTGGAAATTTACATTGGAAACGTTTAGTTTAGCTGTTAATGAAGTTTCGTTTTTTTAGTGCTGAAAATTCATTGTCTGCTGGCGCTGTACACTTTTTCTAAGTGTTGCAATATCTCATGAAGGAAATACTGGACAATCAAATTAATGACTTTCCAGGCTTCAGATGCCTTTCTACACTATATAAAGGTGGAAATTTACATTGGAAACGTTTGGTTTAGCTGTTATAAATAGTTTGTTTTTTTAGTGCTGTAAATGCATTTTCAGCTCGCACTGTACACATTTGCTATGTGAGGCATTATCTCATAAGGGAAATACTGGACAATCAAATTAATGACTTCCCAGGCTTCAGGATGCCTTTTTACACTCTATAAATGTGGAAATTTACATTGGAAACGTTTGGTTTAGCTGTTAATGAAGTTTCGTTTTTTTAGTGCTGAAAATTCATTGTCTGCTGGCGCTGTACACTTTTTCTAAGTGTTGCAATATCTCATGAAGGAAATACTGGACAATCAAATTAATGACTTTCCAGGCTTCAGGATGCCTTTCTACACTATATAAAGGTGGAAATTTACATTGGAAACGTTTGGTTTAGCTGTTATAAAAGTTTGGTTTTTTAGTGCTGTAAATGCATTTTCAGCTCGCGCTGTACACATTTGCTATGAGAGGCATTATCTCATAAGGGAAATATTGGACAATCAAATTAATGACTGCCCAGGCTTCAGGATGTCTTTTTACACTATATAAGGGTGGAAATTTACATTGGAAACGTTTAGTTTAGCTGTTAATGAAGTTTCGTTTTTTTAGTGCTGAAAATTCATTGTCTGCTGGCGCTGTACACTTTTTCTAAGTGTTGCAATATCTCATGAAGGAAATACTGGACAATCAAATTAATGACTTTCCTGGCTTCAGGATGCCTTTCTACACTATATAAAGGTGGAAATTTACATTGGAAACGTTTGGTTTAGCTGTTATAAAAGTTTGGTTTTTTAGTGCTGTAAATGCATTTTCAGCTCGCGCTGTACACATTTGCTATGAGAGGCATTATCTCAGAAGGGAAATATTGGACAATCAAATTAATGACTGCCCAGGCTTCAGGATGTCTTTTTACACTATATAAAGGTGGAAATTTACATTGGAAACGTTTGGTTTAGCTGTTATAAAAGTTTGGTTTTTTTAGTGCTGAAAATGCATTTTCAGCTCGCACTGTACACATTTGCTGTGTGAGGCATTATCTCATAAGGGAAATACTGGACAATCAAATTAATGACTGCCCAGGCTTCAGGATGTCTTTTTACACTATATAAAGGTGGAAATTTACATTGGAAACGTTTGGTTTAGCTGTTATAAAAGTTTGGTTTTTTAGTGCTGAAAATGCATTTTCAGCTCGCACTGTACACATTTGCTATGAGAGGCATTATCTCATAAGGGAAATATTGGACAATCAAATTAATGACTGCCCAGGCTTCAGGATGTCTTTTTACACTATATAAAGGTGGAAATTTACATTGGAAACGTTTGGTTTAGCTGTTATAAAAGTTTGGTTTTTTTAGTGCTGAAAATGCATTTTCAGCTCGCACTGTACACTTTTGCTGTGTGAGGCATTATCTCATAATGGAAATACTGGACAATCAAATTAATGACTGCCCAGGCTTCAGGATGTCTTTTTACACTATATAAAGGTGGAAATTTACATTGGAAACGTTTGGTTTAGCTGTTATAAAAGTTTGTTTTTTTAGTGCTGAAAATGCATTTTCAGCTCGCACTGTACACATTTGCTATGTGAGGCATTATCTCATAAGGGAAATACTGGACAATCAAATTAATGACTTCCCAGGCTTCAGGATGCCTTTTTACACTCTATAAATGTGGAAATTTACATTGGAAACGTTTGGTTTAGCTGTTAATGAAGTTTCGTTTTTTTAGTGCTGAAAATTCATTGTCTGCTGGCGCTGTACACTTTTTCTAAGTGTTGCAATATCTCATGAAGGAAATACTGGACAATCAAATTAATGACTTTCCAGGCTTCAGGATGCCTTTCTACACTGTATAAAGGTGGAAATTTACATTGGAAACGTTTGGTTTAGCTGTTATAAATGTTTGGTTTTTTAGTGCTGTAAATGCATTTTCAGCTCGCGCTGTACACATTTGCTATGAGAAGCATTATCTCATAAGGGAAATATTGGACAATCAAATTAATGACTGCCCAGGCTTCAGGATGTCTTTTTACACTATATAAGGGTGGAAATTTACATTGGAAACGTTTAGTTTAGCTGTTAATGAAGTTTCGTTTTTTTAGTGCTGAAAATTCATTGTCTGCTGGCGCTGTACACTTTTTCTAAGTGTTGCAATATCTCATGAAGGAAATACTGGACAATCAAATTAATGACTTTCCAGGCTTCAGGATGCCTTTCTACACTATATAAAGGTGGAAATGTACATTGGAAACGTTTGGTTTAGCTGTTATAAAAGTTTGGTTTTTTAGTGCTGTAAATGCATTTTCAGCTCGCGCTGTACACATTTGCTATGAGAGGCATTATCTCAGAAGGGAAATATTGGACAATCAAATTAATGACTGCCCAGGCTTCAGGATGTCTTTTTACACTATATAAAGGTGGAAATTTACATTGGAAACGTTTGGTTTAGCTGTTATAAAAGTTTGGTTTTTTTAGTGCTGAAAATGCATTTTCAGCTCGCACTGTACACATTTGCTATGTGAGGCATTATCTCATAAGGGAAATACTGGACAATCAAATTAATGACTGCCCAGGCTTCAGGATGTCTTTTTACACTATATAAAGGTGGAAATTTACATTGGAAACGTTTGGTTTAGCTGTTAATGAAGTTTCGTTTTTTTAGTGCTGAAAATTCATTGTCTGCTGGCGCTGTACACTTTTTCTAAGTGTTGCAATATCTCATGAAGGAAATACTGGACAATCAAATTAATGACTTTCCAGGCTTCAGGATGCCTTTCTACACTATATAAAGGTGGAAATGTACATTGGAAACGTTTGGTTTAGCTGTTATAAAAGTTTGGTTTTTTAGTGTGTAAATGCATTTTCAGCTCGCGCTGTACACATTTGCTATGAGAGGCATTATCTCAGAAGGGAAATATTGGACAATCAAATTAATGACTGCCCAGGCTTCAGGATGTCTTTTTACACTATATAAAGGTGGAAATTTACATTGGAAACGTTTGGTTTAGCTGTTATAAAAGTTTGGTTTTTTTAGTGCTGAAAATGCATTTTCAGCTCGCACTGTACACATTTGCTATGTGAGGCATTATCTCATAAGGGAAATACTGGACAATCAAATTAATGACTGCCCAGGCTTCAGGATGTCTTTTTACACTATATAAAGGTGGAAATTTACATTGGAAACGTTTGGTTTAGCTGTTATAAAAGTTTGGTTTTTTAGTGCTGAAAATGCATTTTCAGCTCGCACTGTACACATTTGCTATGTGAGGCATTATCTCATAAGGGAAATACTGGACAATCAAATTAATGACTTCCCAGGCTTCAGGATGCCTTTTTACACTCTATAAATGTGGAAATTTACATTGGAAACGTTTGGTTTAGCTGTTAATGAAGTTTCGTTTTTTTAGTGCTGAAAATTCATTGTCTGCTGGCGCTGTACACTTTTTCTAAGTGTTGCAATATCTCATGAAGGAAATACTGGACAATCAAATTAATGACTTTCCAGGATTCAAGATGCCTTTCTACACTATATAAAGGTGGAAATTTACATTGGAAACGTTTGGTTTAGCTGTTATAAAAGTTTGGTTTTTTAGTGCTGAAAATGCATTTTCAGCTCGCGCTGTACACATTTGCTATGAGAGGCATTATCTCATAAGGGAAATATTGGACAATCAAATTAATGACTGCCCAGGCTTCAGGATGTCTTTTTACACTATATAAGGGTGGAAATTTACATTGGAAACGTTTAGTTTAGCTGTTAATTAAGTTTCGTTTTTTTAGTGCTGAAAATTCATTGTCTGCTGGCGCTGTACACTTTTTCTAAGTGTTGCAATATCTCATGAAGGAAATACTGGACAATCAAATTAATGACTTTCCAGGCTTCAGGATGCCTTCTACACTATATAAAGGTGGAAATGTACATTGGAAACGTTTGGTTTAGCTGTTATAAAAGTTTGGTTTTTTAGTGCTGTAAATGCATTTTCAGCTCGCGCTGTACACATTTGCTATGAGAGGCATTATCTCAGAAGGGAAATATTGGACAATCAAATTAATGACTGCCCAGGCTTCAGGATGTCTTTTTACACTATATAAAGGTGGAAATTTACATTGGAAACGTTTGGTTTAGCTGTTATAAAAGTTTGGTTTTTTTAGTGCTGAAAATGCATTTTCAGCTCGCACTGTACACATTTGCTGTGTGAGGCATTATCTCATAAGGGAAATACTGGACAATCAAATTAATGACTGCCCAGGTTTCAGGATGTCTTTTTACACTATATAAAGGTGGAAATTTACATTGGAAACGTTTGGTTTAGCTGTTATAAAAGTTTGGTTTTTTAGTGCTGAAAATGCATTTTCAGCTCGCACTGTACACATTTGCTATGTGAGGCATTATCTCATAAGGGAAATACTGGACAATCAAATTAATGACTTCCCAGGCTTCAGGATGCCTTTTTACACTCTATAAATGTGGAAATTTACATTGGAAACGTTTGGTTTAGCTGTTAATGAAGTTTCGTTTTTTTAGTGCTGAAAATTCATTGTCTGCTGGCGCTGTACACTTTTTCTAAGTGTTGCAATATCTCATGAAGGAAATACTGGACAATCAAATTAATGACTTTCCAGGCTTCAGGATGCCTTTCTACACTATATAAAGGTGGAAATTTACATTGGAAACGTTTGGTTTAGCTGTTATAAAAGTTTGGTTTTTTAGTGCTGTAAATGCATTTTCAGCTCGCGCTGTACACATTTGCTATGAGAGGCATTATCTCATAAGGGAAATATTGGACAATCAAATTAATGACTTCCCAGGCTTCAGGATGCCTTTTTACACTCTATAAATGTGGAAATTTACATTGGAAACGTTTGGTTTAGCTGTTAATGAAGTTTCGTTTTTTTAGTGCTGAAAATTCATTGTCTGCTGGCGCTGTACACTTTTTCTAAGTGTTGCAATATCTCATGAAGGAAATACTGGACAATCAAATTAATGACTTTCCAGGCTTCAGGATGCCTTTCTACACTATATAAAGGTGGAAATTTACATTGGAAACGTTTGGTTTAGCTGTTATAAAAGTTTGGTTTTTTAGTGCTGTAAATGCATTTTCAGCTCGCGCTGTACACATTTGCTATGAGAGGCATTATCTCAGAAGGGAAATATTGGACAATCAAATTAATGACTGCCCAGGCTTCAGGATGTCTTTTTACACTATATAAAGGTGGAAATTTACATTGGAAACGTTTGGTTTAGCTGTTATAAAAGTTTGTTTTTTTTAGTGCTGAAAATGCATTTTCAGCTCGCACTGTACACATTTGCTGTGTGAGGCATTATCTCATAAGGGAAATACTGGACAATCAAATTAATGACTGCCCAGGCTTCAGGATGTCTTTTTACACTATATAAAGGTGGAAATTTACATTGGAAACGTTTGGTTTAGCTGTTATAAAAGTTTGTTTTTTTAGTGCTGAAAATGCATTTTCAGCTCGCACTGTACACATTTGCTATGTGAAGCATTATCTCATAAGGGAAATACTGGACAATCAAATTAATGACTTCCCAGGCTTCAGGATGCCTTTTTACACTCTATAAATGTGGAAATTTACATTGGAAACGTTTGGTTTAGCTGTTAATGAAGTTTCGTTTTTTTAGTGCTGAAAATTCATTGTCTGCTGGCACTGTACACTTTTTCTAAGTGTTGCATAATCTCATGAAGGAAATACTGGACAATCAAATTAATGACTTTCCAGGCTTCAGGATGCCTTTTATACACTATATAAAGGTGGAAATTTACATTGGAAACGTTTGGTTTAGCTGTTATAAAAGTTTGGTTTTTTAGTGCTGTAAATGCATTTTCAGCTCGCGCTGTACACATTTGCTATGAGAGGCATTATCTCATAAGGGAAATATTGGACAATCAAATTAATGACTGCCCAGGCTTCAGGATGTCTTTTTACACTATATAAGGGTGGAAATTTACATTGGAAACGTTTAGTTTAGCTGTTAATGAAGTTTCGTTTTTTTAGTGCTGAAAATTCATTGTCTGCTGGCGCTGTACACTTTATCTAAGTGTTGCAATATCTCATGAAGGAAATACTGGACAATCAAATTAATGACTTTCCAGGCTTCAGGATGCCTTTCTACACTCTATAAAGGTGGAAATGTACATTGGAAACGTTTGGTTTAGCTGTTATAAAAGTTTGGTTTTTTAGTGCTGTAAATGCATTTTCAGCTCGCGCTGTACACATTTGCTATGAGAGGCATTATCTCAGAAGGGAAATATTGGACAATCAAATTAATGACTGCCCAGGCTTCAGGATGTCTTTTTACACTATATAAAGGTGGAAATTTACATTGGAAACGTTTGGTTTAGCTGTTATAAAAGTTTGGTTTTTTTAGTGCTGAAAATGCATTTTCAGCTCGCACTGTACACATTTGCTGTGTGAGGCATTATCTCATAAGGGAAATACTGGACAATCAAATTAATGACTGCCCAGGCTTCAGGATGTCTTTTTACACTATATAAAGGTGGAAATTTACATTGGAAACGTTTGGTTTAGCTGTTATAAAAGTTTGGTTTTTTAGTGCTGAAAATGCATTTTCAGCTCGCACTGTACACATTTGCTATGTGAGGCATTATCTCATAAGGGAAATACTGGACAATCAAATTAATGACTTCCCAGGCTTCAGGATGCCTTTTTACACTCTATAAATGTGGAAATTTACATTGGAAACGTTTGGTTTAGCTGTTAATGAAGTTTCGTTTTTTTAGTGCTGAAAATTCATTGTCTGCTGGCGCTGTACACTTTTTCTAAGTGTTGCAATATCTCATGAAGGAAATACTGGACAATCAAATTAATGACTTTCCAGGCTTCAGGATGCCTTTCTACACTATATAAAGGTGGAAATTT